>NC_090663.1:21250074-21553104 GCF_013368605.1 Nyctibius grandis | reverse complement strand
CATTTGCACTGCGAACATACTCATTTCAGTTGGGTTGTGTCCAGTTTTCTGAGATCTACAGTAAATTCTACAAAAACAGAACAAAAAGGGCCAGTTCAACTGTGAATATTCTTCGTTAAACTGTTTGCAACTTCTGAACAAAAATATATATCTATGAAGGGCTGTTTCTTCTATAACATTTTCCATTGCATATGTCTTTGTGCTGGCAAAAAAAAAGGTGATATTTTCCTTTATAAAAGTACAACAGACTGAACTGAGATTTTATAAAAATGTTCAGAATTGCTTAGCTGTAAGAATACTAGCCTTGAGTTGAAAACACAGCTAGAATAACTGTAAGAATTACAGTTCCTGCTTCTGAACTAGGAAAATACAAATATATATTTCTATAAATTCTTTTATTCAATGGGAAAAAAAAATCACATCTGAACAGGCAAAGATAGACCTTACATGTCAGAGAGAGCCTTACTCTTTCTTAAAAAAAAAACACACACCAAAATCCAAAAAACACAATTTACTTAAAAAACATCAAGATTTTGATCAGCCTCTGGGAGACAATTTTACCATTTTGCAGAGACCAGGAAAGATCTGACAAACTAGAAAAAAGTGTTAAGCCTCTAACATTGTAAATTTCTATTGCGCATATCATATGTATCATATAAGGTGATCTCTTTTTTCTTCTTTGCCCAGATTTCACCATTCTCTGGAAATGATACTTTTGTTTTGTTCTATCCTTATGTTCTAGAATACCGCATAAAGATCTAGTGTACACAAACCAAAGAAGTGTATTTGTACAAACTACCATCTTGACCCCTCCCTCAACCACAGCCTAGCAATAGGGATGAGTTTTATGGGTGGCGTAGAATAATGAGAATATATTCCATTACCTGCTTGACAGTTAGTACATACAGCGCTGTGTGGGACTTCTTTCAAAGCCAAGGCCCTCAATATGGTTTCAGGCAGGCTTTTTTCCAACTTCGAGTGAACACATAGGCTACCCTTTCTCCACACAGTTTGGTTTCTCAGGTCTTTGCATTCAGAACTGTGACACAGGATGTTCCATAAAACACCCTGGGCATCAGTCCCTGTTGTTTTGGGAGGACTGCACTGAGACGAAGGTCTTTGATGCATTTGACTTTCTACGATTTCAAACCTCTATTTAAGTCTTTATTAACCTAGATTTTTGCAGAGCCCAAACATCTACTACTTCCATCTTTTAATTGTGTGGTTTCAAGTCTGAATATTGATTTTCTGCCTAAATAAATAATACATGCTGTAACCAACTCTCTACTATGATACTTACCCTTTACCATATCACCACCTAATGCAGGAATGGACTGATAACGAATCTTTGAAGTTTTTCCAGGATTTCTTCACAACAGATTAGAAGCAATATCTTTCTTAGGGAAAGATGAGAGTCCTAATCAGAAATGTTTATATTTTCTTTAAGCTGTAAACTGTAATTCACAAAGACAGGAAAACCAGATTACATGAAACTATGTAAGGATGATGAATATTGCAAAAAGAGAAGAGAGGAGAAGATAAATCTCTGGAACAGAAACATATAGTTGTAAAGTTTGAATTTCAAAATTTATGCGAACATGTCAAAAAGACATTTTCTCTTTCATATGATTAACAAAACTTACTCAAGCTCTTAAATTAAAAATAATGAATTCAGAAACACCTTTTTACCTTTTAATTGACATACATGTTTTAATTGCTGAACAAAGATGCAATCTAAAGTCAGTAGAAGAAAGTGCACTTTGTTAAATATACAAATAGCAAATGAACCCTTTCTGGGTTGCAGAGATCATAGTATACAGATTTGGAGCACTTTTTCCCACAAGCTCGCTATTTCAAGGATCACTGTCCTCATAGTGGAAGTGTGTTTTGTGAGAGCAAGGCGGAGGTGGGAGACAGGCTCTCCTACCTGTATATTAATGGTGAGGGCTATTAACACTGATAACACTACTTCTCCATGCCTATCATCAGTTAAACTGTAGTGTCTTCAGAAACTGTTTATGGTTAGAATATCTCAAATGTATCACAAACTAATATTAAATATCTAAATATGTCTTTATATTGGAAACTACAGAATGACCTTTTTCACCACTAACATGAAGGCCGAAACCAACCCGAATATCCTTCACAAGCTGTAACAATGCCAGTTTTCCACAGGCAGAACTTGATGTTAAAATTAACAAACCAAGACAGGGCTTCAAAGCAATGCTTATGTTTTTGTAACCCAGAAGCACTTAAAAAAAAAAAAGGAAGAAAAGGGAAAATATTGTGACACTAGACATATTATCAAAGAAATTTAGATAATAAATAATTCTGAACAGATAGAAAATTAAATATTACTTTTTACAACACATATTTGTGCTGATTTACTATTTATAATTGGACTCATTAAGAGCATAACTATCCTAAATAGAACTTTTCAGAAAAAAAATCACAGAATATGCCATTCATTGAACACAGAACTGTTGAATAAAATGAACTATCAGATACCTACTAAAACATAATGCTGTGGCTATAACATAATATTTTGCCTTTGACCATCAAATTCCAATTTGTCTCTTAGCAACATGATACAGATTTTTTTTGTTTAAAACAAAGCACAGAAATTGGTCGCATGCTTCGCCTTGCACAAATTGTGAGCTTTAACTCCTTTGTTAAATATTCCATTTATTTTGGTCATAATCCCAAAAGAAACAATTTGTTCAAACTGTTCAGCCAAACACAATGTCATTTGGCAAAGCACCATGGTCCTCCATAAGGCCAATTCTCTAGAGAGAATTGTTTGCACATATCAGTGCTCCAACATCTAGAACAACATACTGATTTTGAAATATGGGCAAATACAGGCCCCGCTACATCCTCCTTCACAGACGCTTAAGTTCACCTTCAGCAGCCAGCGATGTCTGACAATACACAGAATCAGGTGAACCTCCTGAGACTTAAATGCAGGCTCAAAAAACATGGTTTGCCAAAAAGCAGTATTACCACCCTGTAACTACTTTAAGGCTGATCCCCAATCAGTATTTAGCAAAGTTAGACTGCGTAACAATCGTTCATGGGTTGCAGTCTTACAAATCCTGCTGAACCCAAGATGAACATCCTGTTCTAACCGTATATTTGCTCTGTCCCCATTAACATCTGCACTGTTTGTCATCTGCAGAGACACAAGTATCCTGAGATGCTTCTCAAAAGCATAATTGGTCTGTATGGCCATCATTTGGTAGGTATACTATTAATTGCCCAATTAAAAAAATACTAAGATGACACATTTTAACACTGTTTTAAAGCAGAGCAGAACTGTTCCACTGCTAGAACAAAATGATCTTCCCTGCATTAACAGTTTCGTTAAGGTATTGAAAAAGCTGAGCATGAAGCATGCAGGGAAAAAAATTCTTTCAGTGATTTCAATTAGCAGCACAGCTTATTCTGGATTTGAGAGATTTCGGATTATTCTGTGGTTATTTAATACAACAAACAGTTCTTGCAGAACTGCCCACAGCCATGCAGTCCCTCATAACAAGTGGGGCCTTGTGCTAAAAGCCTGAAGCCTCCAGAAGGGTTTTTTTTTTTTTTCTTCCCTCTCATTCTGGGTCCTGAAGCTGTAAAAAAAAAATAAAAACCCAAAAAAACCCAAAAACACCATAGTTGTCGTTCAGCATTTCTTCTGAAACCCAGTATGGTTCATATGGCTGTGTGGAGTGGGAATTCTTCACAGGGGTGGTTCTCCTGCTGGTGCTGCCGAGGAGGACTGGCGGGATGGCTGATGCCCCCTCTGCCGGCCATTTCCCGGGGACCTCACCTTGGTCCTGGCCCTGGCCCTGCCTTGGCCCTGCTCCTGCTCCTGGCCCTTGTCCTGGCCCTTGTCCTGGCCCTGGCCCTGGCCCTGGCCCTGCTGCATTCCCCTGCCCAGCAACCGCACGTCAGGGAAGCTGTTCGGGGCCGGAGGAAGCTGGCTGTCGCTGGCCGTGCAAAACACAAAGCTCTGGTCATCTCAAAGATGCGCTTCAGCTAATTGCCTTTCCTGTGCGGGCTTCGGGGCCGAAAGAAGCCCACGCAGCAGCGTCTGCCAGCAGCCAGGCACGGACAGGAACAGCCTTTAGGAGAGGAGGGAAAAGGAAGAGCCCAGCAGCTCCCACCACCCTGCTGCATCCTCCCTCCCTCCCCCGCTTCCTCACGTAAAATACCGGACGGAGTATGTTACCAATTTGTTAAAATATGTCAAAAGGCTCTTCCCCTTCTTCACTGAAGATACAGCCCTACAGTTTTGCAGTATATTTCAGTATCTTTGAAATAAACTCTTATTTAATGTTAATAAGTGGCTACTGAATTGCTTTCCCCTAACCGATCTTCATACAGCAATTCTGTTTAATGAAATCCCTTCAGTCTTGTGGGAAGAATTTTATAAAATTCATTAGATGACGGTAAAAGAGGCATATGCTTGGGCATATTTTTGTTTCTGATTTCTGATAACAAGTAGAAATTTGTCTTAAAATGGTGTCTCTTTCCAGCCTTTTCCCTTTACTGGGATATCTAACTGTTTTACAGTCTCCATACTCTCTCCATTTGTCATAATAAAAGTTGTTACTATGACAAAAAGATTCCACTAAAAAGTAGAAACTGCTCTAGTTATTCAATTGTTCCATTACCCAGCCATCAAGATTTAAGTTTCAATATATTTTTGGAAGTACTGAACGAAGATAACTTGGGTACACTTTTAGAAAAGCCTGTTTACTTTTGTGGTTTTTAAACAGTCTATTTGACATTACGAGACCATAGCTGGAATCCTAAGGTAAGCAGCAAAAAATTGATCTTTATAAATATGGAGATAATTGGTTCTTGTACTGAAATGTCTGTTTATATTGATTTCAGATAGGGAGGAACAGATCAAGAAAAACAATTTGGCTAAATTGAGCCATTGAAGGTTCAGCTGAGCTTGTTTAAATCAATGTAATTATCAATTTAGATATGATTCTACTATCAAAATCTGGCCATTACTTAGAACAGCAAAAATGAAAAAGGAGTTTTAGGAATTTTGAAGTCAAATGATAGACTACAGACATCAACAGGTTTGAACTGGTCTCTAAAGATAAAGAATTAAAACTTAAATAATTGATACGACCTACTTTCACAAGAGAAGTATCTAGCTGTAAGATAGAAACCAGTCATTTTAATGTTTTAAAAAAAAATATTTGAAATGAGAGAGTGTTATTTAAGCAAGGGAGATTAAAAATACAAGTATCAGCCAGAATCTGAAACACAGTATTTTGTTGGAACTAGAATGAGAAACTGAGAACATGAAAACAATACATCTTCAGTAAAAGCAATTTTTAAAATTAGATTTAAAAAACAATATAAAAATCTGACAGTATAGTTGAAGTCTAAGGAGAGGATCTGGTTCATTTTTAATCTCATCTTAATCTCATTTAATTCATTATTTACTCATTGTACTCATTATTCCTGTATACGTCTGTGTGTGTGTGTGCATCTTTCCGTGTGTCAAAAAAAGTCAACTTAAACATCTGACAAAAAGCAGCAAGAGGTCTTCAAGAGATTTGCTGCTACAGCTGGTCCATATGATACCTGGCTCAAGAGCTTCATGCAGTCTGTGAAGCCTTTGGCCAACCCTGAAGTACGAGGCACAGTATCACCCCAGCCTCACGGCGCACTCAGCACAAGTGCTCTAGCAGAAGATGCGTGTTGGTCCTCACTAGCCACAGAGCATAAGGTCCCCTGTCCAGCCATCAGGAGAAACAAGGGTGGTGGTCGGGAAGAGGAGTTTAAGTATTCCAGTGGGGGAGGCAGAGGGGACACAAGGGCGATGCAAGATTGTTAGGATGAATAACAAGATGCCAAGTCAGAGGAAAACCTGCTAGTTACAGAACTGCTTGTTCAAACAAGAACCCAACAGTCTCTATCTCTGCGTATTTATAACATTTTCAAACCTATTGAAAATGAAAAAAGGAGGAAAAATATGCTCAAAAATCCCGATATGGAATGGGTTAAGGTAATGGTCAGATTCTGCACCATGCGCTTGCACAGAGCAAAGGGAATTAGAGGGTCAGCAGGCCTCTAGCGAATCTCCCATGCTATTTAGTAAACACTTTTAATTCCCTGAAAAGCCATGGTAACCTTGTAATGACCTTACTGAGCCACAATCCTTTTGACTGCTTTGTAACATTATAATTTCTAAATTGCTACCCAATCATCTTATAGATTTTAAAAACTGCAAAATGCTGCATTTTTAGAGGTAGATGTGCATTATGTGTTGTTCTGAAGATGAAATAGGGTCTTGTGGTTAATACACAAACTGAGCATCCCAAAGCATAAACAGGAGCTCAGGAAGGGAGAGACTGCTCACCTCTCCTAGGAATTTACTCTGTAATCTTTAGCAAATCACTTAATCTTTCTATGCCTCCATTCCCCATATATAAAACAGGGTAATGCTTGCTGTAAAGATAAAAGCTGTCATGTGTCCTCTTGCTAAAAACTAAACATCATAGAAAAGCCTCTAGTTAAACAGTTAAAACAATTTCTTGCAAATATTAAGGAAAAGATCAGTTTTCTTTGTTATCCAGAACAAAATTTCCCCAAATATTCTCATTCAATACATCATTTCTGTTAAGCAGCTTGGTTCTTTATATAAGAAGTGATCATACTGAGTCCACAACTTTACCTTTTTTAAAATTAGCCTTATAAACTTACTAGCAGTCTATAAAAGTTCAGTAAGTTTCTTACTACATTATCCTGACAGAGACAAGAAGAATCACAGACATAAAGCTCATAAGCCAATCTGAGGCTACAGCTTAGATCATTTTTCAGACAACTTTTGAGCAAACTATGAAGGATTCATGTTTCACTGTTATACATTCAGTATGTATGACAAATGATGAGAACTACATGTATGTAAATTAGGCAAAGATAAAAGTCCTATGGCAAACACAGTGGCTATAGTACCCATTATGTTCTTTTGACTTTGATCCTTTTTCAGGTATTAACATATGCTTAATCAAATCAGATTATTGATTCCAACTTTGGTGTTAAACAAATCAGTGGAAAAACCTGGAAGACGTCACGAAATGGTACGATCGCTAACAGACGATGAGCCAGCCTGACAGTGTAGTGACAATCCGTCACACATCGATATGAGTTTGGATTCTGAACTGAAGCCTGAGCTGTTGAATCAGAGAGGCTGGAAAACTGGCAAAGGCGTAACACTGCTCTCCCAAAGAGGGTGTGGGGCACGGCGAAAGGACTCTTGGCATCGTTCTCGGGGGAATATTTTGGCTCATGCAAGGACTGGCTCCAACAAGTTCTGAAGGAAGCTATGCTCAGGCCTTCTGCAGGGGAACATATTTTACAACACAGAGTCTTTGATGGGACTCTGGGTAGGAGTTTAGAAGAAGCCTGAGATAGCTGTGTACCTAGCTGAAGATGAATGGGGAATGCATGACTACATCTCTGTATATGAAAACAATAAACGGAAGTAGCTAACATGAGAAAAAACATGGAGAAAATTTCTGTGAAGAGAACAAATAAGATAGAGATAGCAGAACTGGTGTATGATCCTATCTTTTTCTTAGAAAAGGAGAAAAAATCCTTGCAAGTTAAAGTATCTTTATTTTCTCAATTGACGTTATTTGAGCTGATAACCTCTAAGCTGTGAGCTTGAAACAGTCATTTCACATTAAGAGAGCTTTTACAAATCCGACATTAACATCACAACACTCAGATCACGAATTTCATTTACTTTATTTAATTTAATATTACATGCATTTTAGATGCTGATTCACATTGTTTATTTGCACAACTAGTCATTCTCAATGTACAAGTAATAACGATTGCTGTTATGGTGAAATTCAGTAGCATGCACTGCACACACTCGTGTGCAAAGTTACTGTTTTAAATTAGAAAATTTTAAGGTCATGATTTCTAAATTAATTAAACGTACAGTTTAATTTTGGTTTTATGCAGACATTGCATAGTTGATGATTAGCTTCTCAAGAAAGACTGGAATCATGCTACAAGTACTGTTGAAGCAGATCAAGTGACAGTTGCAAACAAGAAGATTTGAAGAAGAGGCATAACTTTCAGGGTTGAAAGGTCAGCAAGTACAGCCTAGGATAAAAAAACAAAAGACTTGTTAAACTTGACATTTGAATCAAATTTCTTTAAAGCAAGTCGAGAAGTCAGAAAAAGATTCAAATACTGACTAAAATACTAACAATAATTAGATTCAGACCTGGCTAGAAAACAAATTATGCTGGTTTATGTTAGTGCCTTATTGTATTATTTTTCATTCTAACATTACAAAGAAAAAGCATATGTTTACATATATAAACCGAGTAACTTTATTTTAGCCTTTAGCCTTACTTCAAATATACATGGCATGATGGGTGAATAAGGGGTCTAACATTTCACCTTGCTTCTAAAAATAATTGGGAATTAAGAATCCTTATCCTGTGGCTTGGCTAGTACTTGTGAAGTAAGTCCAATGTAATGACTCATATAGTCAATGTCTTCTCATGAAAGTATGTTAGAAAAAGAGTCATCGCAAACTGATGGGAAAAAATATATTTTAACAAGGTACTAGAGATAAACTATAACCTTCATCTCAATGACTTAAATTTTCTTCATTTCCCATCTGTGAAATTACAGTACTCACAGTGAAATTTCAGATTCAATATTGAAAAAAAAAATCTTGTAAAATTTTTGTAAGGTACAAACCTCCACCATATTTTGAAAATAATGCATACTAAAACCATAGATTATATATTAAAATAATTGTACAAAATAATTTGATAACATTGCATTTTTTTAGTAAATATACTCTTTTATTTCTTTTTACTCCAGAGAAAGCAGTATTATATACTGTATGTTCACAATTTCCTTAGTTTTTTATCTAAGGTAAGAATTTAAGCAGAAAGATTTGCACTATGTACCACGTGCCATGTGAAGCTTAAGTTACTCTTGTTGGCAAAGCATCAGAAACTATTTCAGTCTCCTCCAACTGAAACTTATCCTTACTTCGGCTGCAGCCAGTGATGTCACCTCCATCAGGTTGACTGCTCGGAAAGCAAACACAGCAGCTGCCAGGACTGAAAGAAAATGCCCGGTATTTAAGTTGCTGACCTGTTAATTAGTGGTTAGAATTAACCTTGATGTAAAATACCAATTCTCACTCCCTTAGAGTAATTATTTTGATTCTGAAGAATAATATACAATGGATGGCTGTGTTTGAGTTTCTTTAGCTATTCTTTAAAACGGCTAGGAAAAACACAACATTCTTCCAGAAAAGTCTGAGTGAACGTGCTTGAGTTTAAGGTGACTAGCTTCTAATTAAAAGGGAAAAGGTGATTTACAATTAGTTCATTTCTGAGTGAATAACTTTAAATTATTTAAATAGCAATATTTCAGTTGTGAATATTATATAACATTTTTAAAAAAGCTCATTTATTTTGTACTATCTTATCATTATATCTTTCTACATAGCTGTCTTCTATACATACAAATGGAACCAAAACCTTTTCTCTTCTATTCACCTTTGTATTTAATCTGACCCAACCGAAGTTACATGTCTTCTTCAGAACCCCCATCTTAAACCTTGCATAAATCTTAGCACAGAATTTTCTTTATAAAAAATAAGTACAAAACTTTCAAAGTCTCTTAAAAGATGTGACTTCGAAAGAAGAAATCCAGCAAAATCAGGGGAACTCTCAGTTGCTGTAAGTACTGAAGAAGTACTGGCCATAAATGAGTAACATGAATCTTGTATTTTGCAAAAGGTGATGAACTCATTTATTGTTACCACTGAAGCTGGGAGAATATCCTATGTTCTGTTCAGAGATGGCTTAGCATTTTTGAAGTGCTATTATTAAAAAAAAAAATTACTCTTCATATTTTTGTTAGAGATGCAGTATCTATGCTAAAAGTTATACTCTTTAACATATATGTAATCTGCTTTCAGCATTCAAAGAGTAACTATTTCCTTCTTGTCACAAAATACATTGAAGCTAACATGTATTTGCCTTACATCCACCTGGACTTAACATGTTTTGTAAAAACAATTCTCTTACCAGCAAGAATTTCTAGAGAGTTGTATCCCAGGATTCTGTCCCACAGAAGCAAGAGCTGATCTGTAGCTAAATAACCAGAAAATGCTCGTACCATCCATTTAAATGAAATTCGTAGCCTGCAAACAAGTGATAAACAATAGTTATATTTCTGTCTCCCATAAGACAGATCCTCTATAAACAGAAAGTATTTCATTATTCTTCTGCATTTCTCTTCCAGGAAGAACAGCCATTTTCTCTTGCTGCACTAATAATATTTTCCTTTGCAATAGCCGTCAGAAAACAATTTAGCATCACATTTGACAAAGTACTAACACAATTAAAATATTCTCACCAAACAACCACATTAGAGGGATCCTCAGCTATTATCACTCCCAATGCTTCATCCTTTCTGCTATTATGCTGTTATGATGGATACCAATTATAACAGTAAGATTTTCAGGTTCTATTGCACTTGGTGCCATGAGTACACTATAGAATGACAGTCTCTCACAGATTCTGCTGTAACTAACATATCTCTGTGTCTTCTGTCCCCTGGGAAATAAATCACTTAGTTGCATCAGATCTGACACGAATAACTCAAACTTAGCTGAATAATGCAGCATTTCTCATAAAGCAACTCTCCTCTCTTTTTCGTAGAACTTATAGAAGAAATGCACAAAGCACACAGATGCAGGTTAGACAAAGGACTCCAGCTGACTTTCACAGAAAAATGGCACATTATGTTTGCACTTTTGAATAATTTCCCATAGCTTTTAAATTAAAATACCACAGAACAGCATTTTCAGAACAATGAATCTGCAACATCTGTAGCAAGTCAGAAAAAAGTACTTACGGCTGAGCCCCAATTTCTCGAAGGTGATAAAAAAGCTGGGGCAGATGCGTTTGTAGAAGAGTCTCGAACAGCAAACACAATGACACAATGCCCTAATGAAACAAGATCATATCCTGAATACTAATATTCATCCTGTCAAATCTGAGAAAATAGTATCAGCATGTAAGTATGCATGAATTTTTAACTCAGGCAATAAAACACTATTAATGATATAATATATAGCTCATGTAAGCAGGACACAAGCAGCTCTAATGCCTTCAGTCACTAAAGCCTTGCTCCTACGATTCTATGTATGTATTAGCAACATAATATGTTTTGATAGCCTCTTTCAGCTGTAAGTTACTTATGGCATTTGTATGTCAGGTTCTAAGTACTTAGTGGGTTATTATAATATGACCTACATGAAGTATTTCCACTTTGATGAAATAGAACTCAGTTAGACTATATATATACTAAAAACCAGAGGATGTGAGAAATAATATATCTCTGATATCTAGAAACAAACAGCAATGGGGATAATTACAAAAAGTTAAATGTAAATGCATTTTAAAATTTCTTTTAAACATTATCATGAAAATGAATAGATTCCTGTCTGACCGGTTTCCCTGCTATTAATGACTGAAAGCACAATGCGCAGCCTTGAAATGGTATATGAAGGAAAGCATTTTCTTTTGACCAGGAAATGTTTTCAAAAAATAATATAACCATTCAGCACTTTGTGAAGGAGAAAAAAAAATTACTATATTTTATTCTTCAGAAATAGAAGATAAGCAAATTCCTACAATTGTCTTACATTCAAGACATCTAGTCCTCATCATAAACGTAACCAAGTAATTTAAATTCACCTAGTAGTATTAAAAAGCATGTGTTGTCACACAAAGTTACTCAAGTTGAAGAAACAGATATTAACCTGATATCACTGAAGCAATATCTCTAAACATAAGACTATATTTTAGTTCCTCTACCCCAGAAAACACTAAAGTGTGTGCACTTACGTGTCATTGATTAAAATGAAAGCAAGTATGCATTTATGTGACTTCTTGAACCAAGAAAACTATTACATAAAAGACTTGACTCTCAAAAAAAACCTCCTCATAAAATGACAACTGTACTCTTTTGAAGTACATGATATTCTATAGCAAAGACTAACACTGACATAGAAAACAAAAATATCCAAACTGGAGTTACCTAATATTCTTTCCAAGCTTGCCTGAAGTATATATATAATTTCAACCGCATAGAAAATCATGCCACTGTATATTATTGTTCCATAGCAAACAGAATATCAAGTGAGTGTGTTTTAATTCCTAGTGAACTTACAGAGGGATGAGAAGAGATGGAATGGAGTCTGAAGAAAAAACGCACATACATCTCACGGAACATCTGATACAATTTGGAAGGTTCATGGTACAGAAAACAAAGTGGAGCAACTGAAAGGATAAAAGAATTATAATTGACTCAACACTGTAAACTGCTAAGAGTTCAATGATTAAGTGCATGAAGTATGGGGAAAAAACAAGTAATTTATAGTAGTACAATTTACAAAAACAATTATTTAGAAAGAAATATAATACAGTCTATAATTTGACATAAAAAGGGAGTACAATACATTCTAGGTAGTAGTTCTATATATTTCAAGATTCTAAACTAACTAGAACCTGTTTACTACAGCGCTGGCTTCCTAAGCAGAAGAAATACACTTTAAGGATAGCTTCTCTAGGGTGCAGGGCAACAATATGTTGAACAGTGCAAGCTTTTGATTCAACAATCTATAACTTCCAATGTGCTCTTGGGCTAGTGACCATCTCTGAATTGGTTCCTCATTTGTAAAACTGGAATAAGTTTACTTCTTGAAGATGGGTGTTGTGAAAACAAAAATATTAAAGAAACAGCTTTTGGTTGCCACAATAACATCACATGACTGATCCATACAGACCTGTTTATTTCTTATAAGATCTGAAAACGTTTGGTAGTTTACTCTTTAGAAGTCTTTTAACATACCTGATTCAAAACAAGAGTTGGCTACATTTGTAAAGCAGCAGTTCTCAAACTTTTTTCTTTTTGTCAAAGTCTAGCATATAGATATATATATCTATATACATATCTATATAGATGTGTATATGCTGCACAAAAATAATCAGTTCCCCCAAATTTCTACTCCATTCATGCAACGCATGTTTCACAGACAGTTGTTCTATATACATTTCTGTAAACAGCCTTTTAATCTGTCCACTCACCACATCTACTGCTTCATTTTACAGGTGCATTTGTTATGGATGACAGCTTACATTTTAAAACACTCATAGTCTCTATCTCCACATTCACCTTCCCTTCCAGTTTTATTTACAGAAAGACAGGGATATGGATACGTTTATCTGCATATATATGTATACATATGGACATAGATATATGTACATTTATTCATATATATAGGTGTATGCATATGTGAATTTATTTTCATACGTATATATCAGAGAAGGTGGCTTAATAGAAAACAGTGGTGGATGTGTACGAGAGGTGGGGCGCTAAGGTAGGGTGAGATGTTCACAGAAATGTGTATTTACGTAGGGGCAAGAAAAGCAGAGGGTGTTACTAGTGTGTATATTTTTAATGATTGAAGATGGACGTGGAAGACTTGGCAACGTGCATATGTACATAGAGGCCAGGAGGATAACAGAACAGTGCCTGACAGTTGGCACCCTACGAGTGTATGCATGCAAACATGCAAAAGTGTATATATAGGATTTACATAAGGCCCCAGATACTTCCTCTGAGAGCAGCACAGCACGGAATACACAGACAGAATGCTCTGCTTGGTCCCAGCTACTGTACCCACAGCCTGGAGTTACACTACTGTGTTTCTGCTGCCTTGCTTTTCAGCCTCCCTCCTTCTCACAACCAGCACATTCTGAGCCCTTGCAAAAAGAGAGGAGAGGAGGGAGGGAAGAAGCTCACACCCAGTCTGAGAGATGCTGTTCTCAAGGGCAAAGTCAAATCCAAACATTTTGAAAAGTGGTTTCACACAGAAAAAGTGAAAGCCTCCTAGTGAGTACCTAAGGAAGAGTTTGTAACTAAGCTGTTCATTACTTCAAAGACTTATGTTCCCTATATAGGTTCAAATTTGCATTTCATATTTAAATTGCCTGATTTTAATGATCATGTGACCATTAAACTTTATTATTAGCAAAACGTAGCATTTTAAGTATAATCTTAAAATCTGCTTGCCCTGTGAAGCCACAAACACCTTTTATAAATCAAAGGAAAAAACTGGAAAGCTGTAACAAACAGTCTCACATTGTTGGAGTATCTCTGCACTAGCTGCCTTGTTATGTCTGAGGAGATTTTTGAGAACTGAGGAGATTTTTCTGCTCTTTTCCTAGAAACCTTGTTGATATTTGAGCTTTCCTCTGTGCAATAAAGTAGCAACCATTCTATTATTTAATGCTCCTTTAACACCTGTTCTACGCAAATGGATACAGCAACAGGCCTTTCACATAACTGATGCTTTCAAGAACTCTTTTCATGGGTAACTTCGTCTACCCAGAACTGAAACACAAGAAAAGAGCACTCTGTCAACAAACTTTATTTGTATACATTAAGATGTATAACTCAGCTATTAGCTCTCAAACAAGGAACTCCCACAGGGTAGCAAGCTGTAATATAAGTAAACAGAAACAGCCTGGAATGTTAAAAATTATATACAACAGTCTTAATAGACAAAGAAATAGAATACACACATGTTGAAAAGTTGCAGAAAAGTACATACAACTTTAAACCGCAATATGACAAAAACCAATCCTGAGGTTTTAAGAGTTTATGAGTCACACTTACCATACATAGAAAAGCCGTGAAAAGGAATTACACCTACAAAACAAAAATATTTCTTTTTTTTGTTCTTTTATATTTCTTTTTATCCATATAAAAAATGTATTTTCTCCTCAAGTTTCTAAATTGTATTCTGCCTACCACAGGAACAAAATATTTCCTTGTTGTGGCACCTGCAGTCTTAGATCTCAATCTCGTAAAAATTTAAGTACAGGAATTGTATCACTTACTTCAGTACAACCAACTACATGCTTAAATGCACGCTATAGTTCCTAGAAAGCCAAGTAAAGCTCGGTTTCCATGAAGTTATTACGTATAAGCTTTTCTGAAATCAGAACGTAATTTCAGATAAATGGCAACCTATAACTGTCATGCATTGACAAGGAGAGAGCAGGAAAAAAGGAGGCCAAAACGTCTAGTAATTCACGGAGTACTTAGATAAAACATTTAGAGGACCTCACAGTTGTATCATGACAGTTCTCTCCTCCTTTCCAGCTGATCTAAGCTCCCATTCATTAATTTTCATGGAGGACCAAAGGCAAAAATGGAAGAAGGGAGAACAAAAGTATGTGCTACAACTGACGCCACAGGAACACAGAAGACATAAAAGACAAGGTCAGAGACACAGATTTAAGATTGGTGACGTAAGGCCTTGAAAGCAAGAGCAAAGAGCTTGAACTTAAAATACAAATGCAGTGCAAAAACAGGGAAATGATTCAATAGGCAGGGATTGAAATGGTAAAAATAAGAGCTGAAAAAAAGAATTTTAATAACGGAAGTAACAACAGCAGCAATGATATTAACTTAAAATTATATAGATTAGTTATGTCTGAATTTTTAAAATGAACAGGAATTTTGAAAGGAAAAGACTTTAAGGTATGGTTTGTTGAGTACTGAAAAGCTGGGGGTCAGACAGTTTCAGCATGTATCATTCAGATCCTCTAAGTGGTGATACAAGGCTGGAATACAAGCTGCCACACCAGAAGTTGTTTTCCTTCTCCTTCCCACACATGCAGACAAACTCCATATGTGACTACTAACACCAGGCTGAATGTGGTTTTGGAGTAGCATCAGTCTAGCTTACTCCTTTAAATTAATGAATTTTGCAGAATAACAGTTAAACATAACTTGTAACAGAAAAAGAAGTTACCATGTATTTGAGACAGAAAATCCTGTATCTTTCCAATCTACCACTAGAGGAGGCAATAGTATCATTCTTACCATTTGGAGGATAGAAAACAGCATATTCTTCCATTCCGAGTTTTCCTGTGAATCATCAAACCACAATGTGATTAAACTGTTAAAAGGTGTAAAGATTTAAATTTAAAAGGTAGATTCTAAGTTACAGTTATAAAAATCATAACTAATTACGTTATTGACCATTTGACATTATCTAAAACAAGCAAGCAATGCAATAGGACAGGTACAGTGTAGAGATAAAACTAAAATGCAGCACCAATAAGGGAGGATGACAAAGAACAAAAAAGAGGAGGAAGATTTCAGCAATGCTATCCCACAGAGATTTTATTTGGGTGTGTCTTAAGAGCTCTAAAGGTGTTTGCTGCAGACCTTGAAGACAGTGAAGTTCTACGAGGGGATGATAAGACTGCCATGCTGTGGCAAACCGACCTAGGAACAGGAAAGGCATTTAAAAAGACATAGAAGAGATTAAAAAATATTCAAGGCTTCATTAAGCCTGCAACAGAGAGGAAGATGGATGGTATAGTTTTGATATAACAATAAAAATACGTAAGTAATCTGTTGGATACAAAAGATCAATTAAGTCAGAGAATCAATCAGGTTGGAAGAGACCTCTGGGATCATCAAGTCCAATCATTGCCCTGACACCACCATGTCAACTAGACCATGGCACTAAGTGCCATGTCCAGTCTTCTCTTAAACACATCCAGAGATGATGACTCCACCACCTCCCTGGGCAGCCCGTTCCAATGTCTAATGACCCTTTCTGTAAAGAAATTCTCCCTAATGTCCAACCTGAACCTCCCCTGGCGAAGCTTGAGGCTGTGTTCTCTTGTCCTATTGCTAGTTGCCCGGGAGAAGAGGCCGACTCCCACTTCACTACAACCTCCCTTCAGGTACTTGTAGACTGCAATAAGGTCACCTCGGAGCCTCCTCTTCTCCAGGCTAAACAACCCCAGCTCCCTCAGCCATTCCTCGTAGGTCAGACCCTCCAGACCCTTCACCACCTTGGTCACCCTCCTCTGGACTCACTCCAACACCTCAACATCTTTCTTGAAGTGCGGGGCCCAGAACTGGACACAGTATTCAAGGTGCGGCCTCACCAGTGCCGAGTAGAGAGGGACGATCACTTCCCTAGACCGGCTGGCTACACTATTCCTACTAGAGGCCAGGATGCCACTGGCCTTCTTGGCCACCTGGGTACACTGCTGGCTCATGTTTAGCCAGATGTCGATCAGCACCCCCAGGTCTCTTTCTGCCGGGCCGCTTTCTAACCACTCTTCCCCCAGCCTGTAGTGCTGCATGGGGTTGTTGTGGCCGAAGTGTAAGACCCGGCACTTGTTCTTGTTGAACCTCATGCCGTTGGTCTCGGCCCATCTATCTAACCTGTCCAGATCCCTCTGTAGGGCCGTCCTACCCTCCAGCAGATCGACACTCCCACACAGCTTGGTGTCACCTGCAAATTTGCTGAGGGTGCACTCAATCCCTACGTCTAGATCATCTATAAACATATTGAACAGCACCGGCCCCAGAACTGAGCCCTGGGGAACACCGCTAGTGACCGGCTGCCAGTTGGACTTTGCTCCATTCACCACCACTCTCTGGGCTCGGCCATCCAGCCAGTTTTTAACCCATCAAAGAGTCCACCCATTAACCCATCGAAGAGTCCACCCAAGTCAACACAATCACTGACAGTACAGACTGACCATGTAACTTTTTCTCTTGCCTGCAAAATGTATGTTATATTAATCACAGAATCACAGAATCACAGAATGTTAGGGATTGGAAGGGACCTCGAAAGATCATCTAGTCCAATCCCCCTGCCGGAGCAGGATTGCCTAGACCATATCACACAGGAACGCGTCCAGGCGGGTTTTGAATGTCTCCAGAGAAGGAGACTCCACAACCTCTCTGGGCAGCCTGTTCCAGTGTTCGGTCACCCTCACCGTAAAGAACTTTTTCCTCATATTTATGTGGAACCTCCTGTGTTCCAGCTTGCACCCATTGCCCCTTGTCCTGTCAAGGGATGTCACTGAGAAGAGCCTGGCTCCATCCTCATGACACTTGCCCTTTACATATTTATAAACATTAATGAGGTCACCCCTCAGTCTCCTCTTCTCTAAGCTAAAGAGACTCAGCTCCCTCAGCCTCTTCTCATAAGGGAGATGTTCCACTCCCTTAATCATCTTCGTGGCTCTGCGCTGGACTCTCTCTAGCAGTTCCCTGTCCTTCTTGAACTGAGGGGCCCAGAACTGGACACAATATTCCAGATGCGGCCTCACCAGGGCAGAGTAGAGGGGGAGGAGAACCTCTCTCGACCTGCTAACCACACCCCTTCTAATACACCCCAGGATGCCATTGGCCTTCTTGGCCACAAGGGCACATTGCTGGCTCATGGTCATCCTGCTGTCCACTAGGACCCCCAGGTCCCTTTCCCCTACGCTGCTCTCCAACAGGTCTGTCCCCAACTTGTACTGGTACATGGGGTTGTTCTTGCCCAGATGCAGGACTCTACACTTGCCCTTGTTATATTTCATTAAATTTCTCCCCGCCCAACTCTCCAGCCTGTCTAGGTCCCTCTGAATGGCTGCGCAGCCTTCTGGTGTGTCAGCCACTCCTCCCAGTTTGGTGTCATCAGCGAACTTGCTGACAGTGCACTCTATTCCCTCATCCAAGTCATTAATGAATATATTGAATAGTACTGGTCCCAGTACCGACCCTTGCGGAACTCCGCTAGACACAGACCTCCAACTGGACTCTGTCCCATTGACCACCACTCTCTGGCTTCTTTCCTTCAGCCAGTTCACAATCCACCTCACTACCCGATCATCCAGACCACACTTCCTCAGTTTAGCTGCGAGGATGCTGTGGGAGACCGTGTCAAACGCTTTACTGAAATCGAGATAGACCACATCCACAGCTTTACCATCATCTATCCACTGGGTTATGTCCTCATAAAAGGCTATCAAGTTGGTTAAGCATGACTTCCCCTTGGTGAAGCCATGCTGAGTGCCCCTAATGATCCCCCTATCCTTGATGTGCCTAGAGACAGCACCAAGAACAAGCTGTTCCATCACCTTTCCAGGGATGGAGGTGAGGCTGACCGGTGTATAGTTACCCGGGTCCTCCTTCCTGCCCTTTTTGAAGACTGGAGTGACATTCGCTTTCCTCCAGTCCTCAGGCACCTCTCCCGTTGCCCACGATTTAGCAAAGATGATGGAGAGTGGCCTAGCAATGACTTCTGCCAGCTCCCTCAGCACCCGCGGGTGCATCCCATCAGGGCCCATGGATTTATGGACGTCCAGGTTGCTTAATTGGTCCCTGACCCAGCCCTCATCTACCAAGACAGATTCCTCCTCTATCCTGACTTCTTCTGGGGCCTCAGGGGTCCGGGCCCCTCAGGACAGCCTCCAGCAGTATAGACAGAGGCAAAGAAGGCATTCAGTAACTCCGCCTTCTTTTTATCCTCTGTCTCCAGGGCCCCCACCTCATTCATCAGTGGGCCTACATTGCCTCTAGTGTTGGCTTTACCTGCAATGTATTTGAAGAAGCCCTTTCTGTTGTCCTTGACCTCTCTTGCAAGGTTTAATTCCAAGGAGGACTTAGCTTTCCTAGTCGCCTCCCTACATCCTCTGACAACAGACTTACATTCCTCCCAAGTGGCCAGCCCCACATTAATCAACCATATTTTAACTATAGAACCTATTAATTTAAAATCCACTATTAAAAATTAACAATTTATTTAGAAATACAGAAGTGTTTTCAAGCATAATTACAACTAATTAAAAACTGTAATTATTTTAGTTTTAAAATGAGAAAATTCAACTAGAAAATGTAATTACTTATATGAAAATTTATAGAATATTCAAAGATCCTCTAGATCTCTGTGTATTTTGTTCACTCTACATAGAAGAATTTAGCACAGGGAGGTTTTGTCAGGTTCAATGGAATCTGGACTTAGATATTTTCCTGTAGCATTAATTGACTGAATTAAATTCAAAATTACCCTGCGAAGCTCTTGCCTCCTACCCCATGAAAATAAAATCCAGTATTTTCCAATTACAGAAATCATTTGTTTCATTAAACTAAAAAATATTTTTTTACTTTTCCTTTCAATGGTTTCCTTGCTGTGCAGCAGGAAACTGTAATCTAGAAGGAGAGTATTTTTAGCACAAAGCACATCTCTTGGAAAATTAGCCAAAAATAGGACCTACAAGCCTTTTGGATTTACACTACACAGGTTCAGAAGAGATTTAGATTTCAGCAACTTCATTCCCCAGATTTATATAGGAATACGTAGGATGTTCCCCATAGCAGTGTTTCTGGGCTGCCACAGCTCTGTGCCTGAAGTGAGACCTGGGATCCCACTGTTCTGCTCTCAGGTGAGCCCTTTGCTTGTTACAAGAAGTAGGTAAAGAAAACTTCCTAATTTGGTTAAAGAGAAAGAAAAGACCTAGAAAACAATAAAGGAGGAAGATCAACATTAGAAAACAAACATTGCCTCTAGTGACATAAGAAGCAGGAAGAGGAAAACAGAGGTCCTGTTCAAAAAAAGCAGAGGTCCTGTTCAAAAAAAGTACTTGGTACAGGGATCACATTTGGCTAAATACACTGGCACAAGGGACCAAGGAAGAAAAGGGGAATGCAGAAGGTAAAGGTACATGGAAAAAGAAATTATTGGATGGCTGAATGACTCAAGAAGGAAGACAAAATTAGGAACCTCTGGGTAAAGCCAAGGCAGGTGAGGATCTAAGAAGCAAGGAAACAGAGTCCAGAGGTATGGCATTAGAAGCTGGCAGAGAAGGCAAGTGGACTGAACCAATAAATTTAAGATTTTTAAGAAAAATAAGACTTACATGAGAACTTAAGCCAAAGAACAGCCAAAAGTAAGCTAACTCTCTGGAAGATGCCATGCTTTAAAAAAAAATCAGTTTAAGTCAGCTTGGTAGAGCTCTACTCTCCCAGACCTTCGAACAGAGCCCACAGTTCTTCAGCAACATGTTCTGCTCCTGTCTACAAATATCTGCAACACTCACTACTTTGAGAAGATAACATGCTACCACCACTGCCAGTTGCTAAATTTATTGAAGTTGCAGAGGACAACCTTGTGTACTTAAATTTCTAGCTCTGATGAAGATAGATATTGTCAAGATATTACCATATTGTCATAGTTGTGTGTTTAATTTATTTTGGTAAAACACTGGAGAATTATACACAGAAAACTACAGTAAAAGAACAACACTGCAATCTGGCCTTCATGTGATCAGCTTCTAAACCGTCATAATAGAATCTGTGCAGATGTCAACTGGATACATGAAGTTTTTATTAACATTCTTGTAAATGTAGTCTACTAGATATAATGAACATAAAGCAAATTCACATACTGTATTAATGCAGCAGTCAACAAAAATCTACACTATCTTTTTTTTACCTCGTATGTATGATTTGGGTGGGGTGGCACTACTGTAAGTAAAGTGCTCCAATACAGAAGTATCTCGGGAAAAACAGAGTAATACCTGTAGAAGAGACAGCATATAAAAATCAGCTGACTTACTGGATCAACAAAGCAATGTCAAGTAGATTTAAGGACCTGCCCTAATTAGCACCTATTAGATGCTACTGAAGAGAGCTAATATGGTTAAAACCTCCCAATCAACTTAATTTACTTTCCTGTTCAAATTTCCAGGCTTGCTTTAAGCTTGCTATGATTTTACCTTCACATTTATTTGTTGTCAGTAAAATATCCATGATCTCCAATTCTCCTCTTTGCCTCTCAGCACAGGTTTATCACCTTCTATCACATCATTAGTGACTGTGCGTGCAACTGGCTGCTTTGATATCTATTACTTCATTTTTCTATTCAGTTACCATGACCTGGGGAAGTCCTAGTAAGTGAATAAGCAAACGAAACATTTACATTTTCGCATGTGTGCAGTTCCAGAAGACTGATCCTCACATTCGCTTTCATTGCCAGGAGCTTTACAGAATGCTTGCACGATATTCAGTTCTTTCAAAAAGCACAGATTATAATGTTCACCTTGTATCCATAAGTTCTGAAATGCACATTGTATTTTATAAAATATATTTGTATTTTTTATTGTTTACATAAATGAAATATCTAGTATTCACAGCAATTGAGTATAAAATTAAATATTAAAAGCACTCTTAGAAAAAACTAACAATAAAGAATCTCATCCTATATGCAGTTGTAAAAAAAGTAATAATTAGTACTGTACTTGAAAATTTTCATGTTTTCATGCAATCAAAAACTGCATTATCAAGGATATACACAAGAGGGCAGAAGTAAGACAGACTTCAACTTGCTGCTGACTGTTTTGCATAGGTTAAACCCTCTCTGCTATTGCAGGTTTTACGAGTTTGTTTGTTTGTTTTAACTGTAGCCAAGGTATAAAGGTGGAATGTTTTAGATGGTGTTTCACTACATAATTTATTGTGAATAAAAATGAATAGATTTTTCCTTCAACTAATTATTGCAAACATTTCCCAGATATCAGCATTTGTCAAAAGGAAACATGCAAAAATAAAACACTGAACATCATTGCTTCTTTTTATTTTGTATGGAAAGCAGGTAATATTACATAGAATCATAGAATGGTTTGGGTTGGAAGGGACCTTAAAGATCATTTAGTTCCAACCCCCCTGCCATAGGCAGGGACACATTTCCACTAGACCAGATTGCTGAAAGCCTCATCCAGCCTGGCCTTAAACACTGCCAGGGAGGGGGCAGCCACAACTTCTCTGGGCAACATGTTCCAGGGTCTCACCACCCTCACAGGAAAGAATTTCTTCCTAATATCTAATCTAAATCTACCCTCTCTCAGTTTAAAACCATTCCCCCTCGTCCTATCACTACATGCCCTTGTAAAAAGTCCCTCTCCCGCTTTCCTGTAGGCCCCCTTCAGGTACTGGAAGGCTGTGAGAAGGTCTCCCCGGAGCCTTCTCTTCTCCAGGCTGAACAACCCCAACTCTCTCAGCCTGTCTTCATAGGAGAGGCGCTCCAGCCCTCTCATCATCTTCGTGGCCCTCCTCTGGACTCGTTCCAACAGCTCCGTGTCCTTATGTTGGGGGCCCCAGAGCTGGACGCAGTACTCCAGGTGGGGTCTCACAAGAGCAGAGTAGAGGGCAGAATCACCATTTGGAGACTTTTCCCACTTCAACCTCAAAACTATTTCTCGGATACACCTTTTAAAAAATAAATAGTTTCTTTATCTTGAACAGTTTAAGCTAAATATTATTTTTACCAATACACAATCATTTTCATAGCTGCCAAAATATAGCTGACAATAACAATATGCAGGCAAATGTAATTCTCTGTATATGTTAACTGAGGTGAAAGAAAAAGAAATTAATCTAAAAAGGACATAAATTATGTTCCCTCATAGGGGAAAGAATGTAACCTTAATTTGAGGCCCCCTTTTCTAGGAGTACAGTGTCCAGTACCAGTATCTGGAAGTCTTTAAATTAAGACTATGCATCTTTATAAGAGATAGACTCTAGCTCAAACATAAGTTATAACTACACCTAAGAACTGCTGGGTGAGGTTCTTTGCATGTATTCATCATGCAGGATGTAAGACTAAAGTATTTGAATTGAACCTCTGGACTGAAATACATTATTAAATTTGTAAATTCATTATGTATTATTTTTCTCATTCACAAAACCAATAATGCTAAAGAAAACAATGGCACAAGCCCCTTTTTAAGTACAGAAATGTTTGGCAAACTATTGGATATTTATAATCAAAACTCAAAAGGAAATCACTGAATTCAAAGAACTGAGGAAAAGAAGGAAAAACAAAGCTAAAGCTTTTATCAGAAAGAAATTATTATATTAAAAGTAACTGTATTCTACTTCAATAGTTATAAAGAAGTAAGAAAAGCATGTAAACTTTGGGATATAGAAAGCAAAGATATTAAAGGAAATAAATTACATCATTTCACAGTGTTCTTCCTGAAAAGGATTCCATAGTACCAATAATCCAACCAAATATCCTCACTGTTATTTTATGCCCAAATTTTCTGTTTTGGATGGATGCTTCATCTGTTAAGTAACACACAGACAAATGCTTCACTCTGCTCAATTACTTGGAAAACTTAGAGGCAGTAACTACTCATGAAAAAATCCCACAAACCCAGTGCAAACATAGAAATAATTTATCTGGCTTAAACTAACATTTTCATTACCCATTTTATTTAGCCAATATTTAATTCCAGTTACCATGTCAAATCAATAAATAATATTCCATATCTGAGTGACTCATACTGCAAAATTTTGCCAGGGGCCTCAGAACAAAATCATTTGGCAGCAAAGTATTTGCAAATTAGGTTGGAAGAGAAAATTATCAAGGAAAATGGATAACTTTATTCTAGAAAAGAGTCTGAAGAATACCACAAAGTACCAAACAAAACTAGAGCAACTAATAATTAGAAGTTTGAGATATTCTTTGCCTCAAAGCCTTGCAGTAAAACCAGGCACTTAATTTTTCAAAGATTTTTGGTGACTCTCCTTCAAATTACTGAGGATAGTTTAGTCCTTTTTATTATTTTCATTCTGTAATCATTTTTAGTTTATAGAGATATATAAAAAATTAAAATATTCAACTGTGCTATATATTGAGAATGAACAAAATCTATTTCTGATGGTCTTAAAAACAAAAGATTATACTGTATACTAGTTCACACTCTTTCAGAGGTTATAATCCTGTGTCCACTGGAACTGTTAGTTAATGACTAATTAATATGCCTTAGTAGTCTATATAACCAAGGAAGTAGAAATAAAAATGAGATTTTTCACATCCCATGATGAAGAGATGTTACAATAATGAAGATCATCTTTGACCCTTAAATCATGAAAAATTTCTACATGTAAATATTTCAGTTAATAAATAACAATGAGTTGTTATTATGTAGTCACTTTTCAAATTTTAATTCAGAAACAAATTCAGATACAGATCTTAATACTGGAACTATTTTTAAGTAAAAAAGGCTATAATTTCATGAGGCTATAATTTTAAGTATTAATGTTTAAATGCTTATTAAGCTAAAATATTATATGTAGACATAATTGAATAGTATGCTTAAATAATAACGCATATTTTTATACCTATATGGACTAAGCAGCATTAAGGACAGTTTCTTGCTTAGTTAAATTACTAGCAGTTTTACATATTACAATCAAAGAAGAAATCATTTAGTTTCATACAGGTCTAAAACAAAAAATTAAGCAAGTCTAACCTAACAGATGTGACTGATGAAATTGAAAGCACTGTGGAAATGGTTAAGTTTGCTGCATGACATTTATGTTGACACTGCAATCAACTACACATTAGGAAATTCATAAATGCAATCTCCTTCTATTTAAGGGCATTTGACAGGCAGCAATGAAGATAATTCTTTATAAATTAGTTGGGTTCCCCATTGCTACAAGCAGCTTTGGAATGGGAGCAATCCTAAAAGTAACCATACATATCACTACTTTATTCAGAATCAATGTCTTCAATTTAAAATTATGTCAATACAGTATCTTTTATGCTTATTGCAGTAGGTCATTGTAAAGCAACATTACTATTTTTTTTAAAACTGGAACCCTGAATATACTTCTCAAGTCTTAATTTCTCTGAATGCCACAGCTGTTAATGATTTTATTATTGCAAAGCTGGAAAGGGGAAGAATATGGCTGACTTCATATTTTCTGGCTTACTGCATTGGAAAGACATCGTGTAGGGGCCTTCAGCGTAGGAGTTCTAGAAGCCTGTCCTGCTTGATCTTTTTAAATGTACAAGATTAACTTACAGTATTGTTATTCAGAAGGGAAAGTATATATAATGCAGCAAACAGATGCTGTCTAGGGTCCCACTGTACTCTGCCTACACATGAAACACAGGCAGTCCTCACTCCAAAGATGATACAATCCCACAGGAGTATACTTTGTAGCTTTTCTAAGAAAAAAATACTTACATACCTGATATAAATAATCCTCAAATACAAAATAGTAGTCATCGTTGCTTGCTGTCAGCTTTACATCCTGTAATCAAAAAATACAGCGGTTTGAAGCCAAAAGACACCTTTTCAGGCTCCTGAAGAAGCTAAACGTAACACAGTGGTAGAAGACACTGTTTCACCATTGAATCATGAAAGATTAAGCATGTTATTAAGCATATACCCCATATTTAAAAAATAAAAAATGCTTTATTAGCTTGATGATTAAAATATTCAGAGTTGAAACCTGAAGTGGAAATGCTCAGATCCCAGTGCTTTCTTCCTCACAAAACCAGTTATTCCTTCAAATGAAGTTACCATTTCTTTACGACTTAACAGCTCAACTCAAACAAATATCTAACACAAGAGCCAACACAGGCACAAGGAGAGAGTTGACAATAATAAATTCACACCAAATATTCTTACACTCCTTAAAACCAAACCATCTAACATTTTCTTTGTTAAAAACCAAGATACTGGTATGATGAGTATATAAATCACTTAATCACTGTCTAGTGAATCACTTACTTTGTAAATCAGGCTGTCCACTAAAAGGTCGTGCTGAATCACATTCGACTTAAGCTGTTCATAATACAAGATATCCTAAAATCAAAAATATTAACATCATCAGTCTGAGACACAACTTTAATTTATATTTAAACTAACAAAGCCAATTTTTAACAACTAAAAAAAAAAACCCAAAATCAAGACAAATCATAAGCATGTATTCAGCTGAAAAACCCACTGCATAAGTTATGCAGCATTCTACCACTGTTTATTCCAGCTTAAGCCCTAAGAAATGATGCAGATATTTGAGACTTAATAAAATGTCCTCCCCTTTAGATAATTAATAAAATGAGAATGAAGGAACTAATTCAAACCAAAGATCCACATCTTCCAGCCTTTGGGTCTCTACAGCTAAAACCTTTTCAATGCTCAAAATCATTATGTTTTTTTCTTTGCTACCCTCTATTTTCATGCACCTCTCCATTAATAGGTTCTGTCATATCTTCTAGCATTAGCGAGTTACTGCAAATATTTGATATTAATCTAATATGAATCTCTAAAGAGTGTAAATTTGTGAAAAGATGAAATGATAAATATATTAAAAAATCATGTAATTCCTAAACCCCTAAACACCTCTCTGTCATTATGCCTACAATTGAATAACACAGTTTCAGACTGAATACCACAGTTTCAAATGGATTTGGAATAAATTTATAAACTAAATCAGCAGTCCCAAAGCTCCTTCCCACTTCATGAAACTATTTTGACTTCAATGTGTCTCTACAGGCACCACACAAATGTTTGTATACTACAAGTTTTACATAATATTTACTGCTGATTTCTTTGCAAAAAAAAAGATAAGTCCGGAGAAAGGATTTAAAGAACAAATAGGAAGCAACATGAAATTTTGAGAGGGAGAGAATGGGAAAAAAAGTGAAGAGAAAGCTAGGGAACATTGTAACTGTTCTTTGTATTAACCCAAAACTGAGAAGTGAAGAATATTATACACTTAGAAATCATTAGAATTAATACAATATTAGACTGTTAAGTTGAAATTAGGACAAAAGCTGTATTTATTAAGTACTGATAACTACCACCAGGAAAATACTTACATTTTTCTTTCTGAGAAATAAAAAGGGGAGGTATAAATAGTACACTATTTCTCTATGAAGGACCAGACAGAAATATGTACTAAATGTAAAATAATTGCAGTATCAATGTATCACTGTTCTTAAGAGCTACAGACAACTACTCTTATATTCAAGTCACAATTTTAAAGCATCAATACTGTAGCATAATTAAGTGGAACACTGCCAAATGAATAATGTCTAAAGTTTTTTTTGCCATCTCAAATGACTGTATATATTAGAACAGAAGGAGCTAATAAAAAGAAACCCTATTCTTTTTTATGCTAAGCAGATTACATGACTAACTGTTTCTGTACATGGAAGTACTCCTGCATAAGAAATGGTACAATGAAAGTCATGGCTACAAGGGTGCTAGATAACCCAACTACTAATCTATTGTAACTTGTGAAAGAGATTCTAATAACCTCATGGTTTCCTGTCATCATTTCCTAGTTTTTAGTTCTCTAGAACTGCCTTGAACAATTGCTAAAGGCTGTTTGGAAGTGGGAGAAGAAAGTGGTACGAAGGAAGAGTAATCTTTTGCTACAAATATATAGAGCACACTTTAAATTTACATGCAGAAACAAGTTTTCTTCTTAAAATACTTTCACCTGAGGTCACACAGTGGCTCCAAGTCACAAGCTGACATTATCACTAGGCCAGTATTTTGTACTAACCTTTTCCTTCCTGAATTCGGAAGCCATTCAGTTAGGTTTTACATTTGCTTACAAGAGTGCATTTTCAGTTATTATTAAAATTATTGTAAAACCACAACTAAAAAGTAACCACTTAAATACCTGGTCTGTTCATCTTAACAGTCACAGTAACTTGGTATTAAGTTGAATTGCTGCTGTTTTGTTCACACTTAGAACAGACTTGGTGATTTGGCATGCAAGAAATGACTTCACTGAATGTGTGAAGAACAGATTTTTGTACAAGAAAAAAATATTCATAAATGATCCTCTACTGCACTGACACCATGAGTTTAGAGCACTAGTTTCAGTGCAGTTTTGTTTATGGTATCATACTGAACTATGATTGTTATGTTATTAATTTCTAAAATATTTAACTAGATTCCTATGCCTTAATTCAACTGCGTTATTAAATGAAGTGTTAAGAATCATGTTAACTGGAATTTTGTATAAATTATGGTTTAGCATAACCAGTGCACAGTATCTTCCATAGAAGAAAAACAGAAAACCGCTGAAAGAAATTTAAATGAAATAGGTTTAATCAGAGCAGAGTATTTGATATTTGTTAATCCAGAATGACACATGTATTTAAAATATTTTTTAAATTTCTTTTTGTTTTAGCAAAGGAATCAATAAAGCTGAAGTGTAGAAACTTTCCATTTCCCACCCTTCAGACCTGTGTACTGATTTTAAAAAACAATCTACTTGTTAGAATATAGGGCAAATATTGCCTGAGTTAGAACAAAGATTCTAATAGAACAGAGAACCCCTTCTACGACGGAGTTACAGCGCTGGTGGATAGGGGAAGAGCGACTGATGTCATCTACCTGGACTTGTGCAAAGCATTTGACACTGTCCCGCACGACATCCTTGTCTCTAAATTGGAGAGACATGGACCTGACGGATGGACAACTCTGTGGATAAGGAATTGGCTGGATGGTCGCACTCAAAGAGTTACAGTCAACGGCTCAATGTCCAAGTGGACACCAGTGACGAGTGGCGTTCCTCAGGGGTCGGTATTGGGGCCGGTCCTGTTTAACATCTTTGTCAGTGACACGGACAGTGGGATTGAGCGCGCCCTCAGCAAGTTTGCCGATGACACCAAGCTGTGTGGTGCGGTCGACACGCTGGAGGGAAGGGATGCCATCCAGAGGGACCTTGATAGGCTTGAGAGCTGGGCCTGTGCAAACCGCATGAAGTTCAACAAGGCCAAGTGCAAGGTCCTGCGTGTGGGTCAGGGCAATACCAAGCACAAATACAGGCTGGGTGGAGAATGGATTGAGAGCAGCCCTGAGGAGAAGGACTTGGGGGTGATGGTTGATGAGAAGCTCAACATGAGCTGGCAATGTGCGCTTGCAGCCCAGAAGGCCAACCGTATCCTGGGCTGCATCAAAAGAAGCGTGGCCAGCAGGTTGAGGGAGATGATTCTGCCCCTCTGCTCCACTCTCGTGAGACCCCACCTGGAGTACTGCGTCCAGCTCTGGGGCCCCCAACATAAGAAGGACATGGAGCTGTTGGAGCGAGTCCAGAGGAGGGCCACGAAGATGATGAGAGGGCTGGAGCACCTCTCCTATGAAGACAGGCTGAGAGAGTTGGGGTTGTTCAGCCTGGAGGAGAGAAGGCTCCAGGGAGACCTTATAGCGGCCTTCCAGTACCTGAAGGGGGCCTACAGGAAAGCTGGAGAGGGACTTTTTACAAGGGAATGTAGTGATAGGACAATGGGGAATGGTTTTAAACTGAAAGAGGGTAGATTTAGATTAGATATTAGGAAGAAATTCTTTCCTGTGAGGGTGGTGAGACACTGGAACATGTTGCCCAGAGAAGTTGTGGCTGCCCCCTCCCTGGCAGTGTTTAAGGCCAGGTTGGATGAGGCTTTCAGCAACCTGGTCTAGTGGAAATGTGTCCCTGCCTGTGGCAGGGGAGTTGGAACTAAATGATCTTTAAGGTCCCTTCCAACCCAAACCATTCTATGATTCTATGATTTTTATCACTTAACCTTAACCAACAGGATGTACAATTTCTGAAATACATATTCTTCCCAATTTTCCTCCTTAATTTGTTTTAATTGGTGTAAATATTTCAAGCAGTTAAAAAAGTGGTAAGAATAAGCAACCTGATGTTTAGGGCGCTGTCTTAAAAGAGAGAACAACTGCACTCAGATTCTTCAGCAACTCACAGAAACGGAATGGAAGTTCTTTATAATTCAGTTGAATAGTTTCTTCAGTATGATTTTAAATAAAAGGGGTAAACAGTTTATCACCTTTTCCTTTTTCATAAATAATACTTTCTCCTTTGCTCTTACAAAAACCCACTAGGCCAACTTGGTAATTTCTCAGAAAATAAACCACCATTTGCTGTCACTGTTATAATTTCAGCATGAACTAAAATTTCAAATGCAACTCAAAACTCTACCCTGAAAAAATGAGTAACAAATTTACATGTCAAATATTAGCAGAGTAAAACAGTACTTAAATATTTTAACAGTTAAATAATTTAGTGAAAAGACCAGAAGGCCAAGCTATCCACCTGAACTAGAACTCATGAGAAAAAGTTTGGGAAACAAATCAGAAATTATTAAAAAGGGACTTGCAACGCAAAATCAATCATAACCATCCTAGGAATAATGGCTTTAACTCATTACTTATTCATTTTCTCTTAAATTGTGATTGTGGTGATGCAAAATGAAAAACAGGGCTCGGGAATCACAATGGTTTTTTAGATACAACTTGACCACAGGTAGATCTTGCCCATGCCTCTTAGTAAGACAAGAGGCTTGTGATTCATGCTGTATTAACAATTTTTTTCCTTATATCTGAGTCATAAACAAGATTGGTCACAGATTTGCTTTCAAGCCACATGGCCCTTTTGCTCAGTGATCAGTTTTTCCTCACTTACACAGTGAGAAATGTTTTAAGAGCCTTACTCAGGCTTCAAAAAAGATTCAAGTCTTGTTTTACTATTTTAGTGGCTGCATTTCTTCCTCCAGATGAGACAACTGACTACTACCAAGTTTCAGGACTGTCCAAAAATATGGTAGGTTTCTTAGCCTAAAATGTTTTCATTTATAAAACCAAAATCTTACCATTTTCATCTGATTCAACTTCTCTTCTCTGTCTGCCAAATCTTAATGTAACCTTGATTTGCAAACTTTTTACTTTTTAAAAATGTGTTGCATTTCTATAGAGACCATAGCTTTTCTTAAAATAATATATATTTTTTTTTACACTGCACCTCCAAACACACTCATCTTTCCAAGTCGAAACAAACTACATTTCAGGATTGCAGTGCCCCGGCCCTCTTGACCTTACAAAGCCACATACCAAAATTTTCACCCAAAACCCTCATAGTCTGTCCATCTGAGAACATAAGGAAAAGAGAGCTCTGAAAGTAGGTCACAGGCAAGAGAGAACAGTATCTTTCAGCAGTACCCAGCAAAGCTAATTTAAACAAAATCTAGTGATTCACCTTCTTTGACATTAAGGTTTGGATTACTCAGCAGCCTCTGTGCAGGCACAGTCCACCTGCGGCCTGCCACAAAATCCCTGGCACAGGAGCTGCACTCTCACTACTGAACTGTAGGCAGCTCATGATTCACTTTTAGGTCACCCTCTTCATTTGATTGCACTATCTATATTTACCTCTCAAATCTAATACAAGAAATGGGTGGGTGAAGCATAGAACTAGGAATATGAAGAAAGACTGACATTGGGGAGTTTAGAAAGGAAATATTAAGATTTGTGGGAATTGGATGAATCCTAGAGAATGGCAACCAGCTTTAACTAGGTGAGCTGTAGATTTTGGAACAGAAGTACGACAAACAAGTACAAAACAAAAAACTAAACAGACTACATAATGAGATAACTGACAGAAGAGCTAAAGAAAGTCCCTCCTGGCAAATCCTGGAAAATGACCCAAAACTTATTCTCCTTTTACCAGGCACCTGTGAAATCTACTTGTAAAGTACACCCTTCTCCAGGCAAAGATGATGACACTGGATTATTGCTACTGGCTTCTCTGCTGTTTGAATGGTGCAGTAGGTACCTTCAGCTACTGATCCTACTGTAAATGACCCTGCTGATAAGGCACAGAGTTACATGATGCGCCATTATGAACTTACCACTTCACCTATTTATTAATTTTTTAAACCTAGGAAATTACATCCAGTAAAAGCTGTAGTAAAGCAAAGCATTACTAATTTCTGCATGCTGGAATTTTCAGAATTAAGATTGATCTTCAACCAATTAACTTAAAAAAATTAGAGGAAAAAAGCCTATAAGATGTCTCTCGCTACGAGACTGGTGCTACAGGCAGGGCTTTGGGTTCTTTGATAATGGCTGGTTTTATAAGACAACAGGCGTGACAGTGATACACGGGGAAGGTTTATGTCGTAGGGGCAAAAGGGTTCTGGGACAGGAATTAGCAGGGCTCATTCGGAGAGCTTTAAACTAGATTCGAAGGGGGATGGGGTGGTAGCTGGGCTTGCACCACTGGGGCAATGCTCTAGTGTTGAGGTAGACCAGGAGGCCCCCCATTCCCCTGGGGTGAAATCAGGGGGTGAATCTGGGATGAAATCGGTGTGCCCAGCTCGCTCCCTGAAATGCCTGTACACCAATGCACGCAGCATGGGGAATAAGCAGGAGGAGTTAGAAATCCGTGTTCGGTCGGGGGGCTATGATCTAGTGGCAATTACAGAGACTTGGTGGGACGCCTCGCATGACTGCAATGTGGTCATGGATGGCTATGTCTTGTTCAGGAAAGACAGGCCACTAAGGAGAGGTGGTGGAGTTGCTCTTTATGTGAGTGAGCAGCTAGAATGTATTGAGTTCTGTCCAGAGGCAGATCAGGAGCGAGTTGAGAGTTTGTGGGTGCGAATTAAGGGGCAGGCTGGCAGGGGTGATACTGTTGTGGGTGTCTATTACAGGCCACCGGATCAGGATGAGGAGGGTGATGAGGCCTTCTACAGGCAGCTGAGAGCAGTCTCTCAATTACAGGGCCTGGTTGTTGTGGGGGATTTCAACTACCCTGATATTTGCTGGGAGGCCAACTCAGCCAGCCATCCCCAGTCCAGGAGGTTCCTCCAGTGTGTTGATGATAACTTTCTGATGCAAATGGTGGATGAGCCAACTAGGAGAGGAGCGCTGCTGGATCTTATCCTCACTAACAAGGAGGGTCTGGTTGAAGAGGTGAAGGCTGAGGGCAGCCTTGGTTGTAGTGACCATGAGATGGTAGAGTTCAGGATCTCATGTGGCAGGAACAGAATAGCTAGCAGAATCACAACCCTGAACTTCAGGAGGGCCAACTTTGGCCTTTTCAAGCAATTGCTAGGGGAAATCCCATGGGACAGGGTACTAGAAGGTAAAGGGGCCCAAGATAGTTGGTTAGCGTTCAAGGACTGCTTCTTCCGAGCTCAAGATCAGAGCATCCCAACAGGTAGGAAGTCAAGAAAGGGTACCAGGAGACCTGCATGGTTAAACAGGGAACTGCTGGGCAAACTCAAGTGGAAGAAGAGGGTGTACAGATCGTGGAAGGAGGGGCTGGCCACTTGGGAGGAATATAAGTCTGTTGTCAGAGGATGTAGGGAGGCAACTAGGAAAGCTAAGGCCTCCATGGAATTAAACCTTGCGAGAGAGGTCAAGGACAACAGAAAGGGCTTCTTCAAATACATTGCAGGTAAAGCCAACACTAGAGGCAATGTAGGTCCACTGATGAATGAGGTGGGGGTCCTGGAGACAGAGGATATAAAGAAGGCGGAGTTACTGAATGCCTTCTTTGCCTCTGTCTATACTGCTGGAGGCTGTCCTGAGGAGCCCCGGACCCCTGAGGCCCCAGAAGAAGTCAGGATAGAGGAGGAATCTGTCTTGGTAGATGAGGGCTGGGTCAGGGACCAATTAAGCAACCTGGACGTCCATAAATCCATGGGCCCTGATGGGATGCACCCGCGGGTGCTGAGGGAGCTGGCAGAAGTCATTGCTAGGCCACTCTCCATCATCTTTGCTAAATCGTGGGCAACGGGAGAGGTGCCTGAGGACTGGAGGAAAGCGAATGTCACTCCAGTCTTCAAAAAGGGCAGGAAGGAGGACCTGGGTAACTATACACCGGTCAGCCTCACCTCCATCCCCGGAAAGGTGATGGAGCAACTTGTTCTTGGTGCTGTCTCTAGGCACATCAAGGATAGGGGGATCATTAGGGGCACTCAGCATGGCTTCACCAACGGGAAGTCTTGCTCAACCAACTTGATAGCCTTTTATGAGGATGTAACCCGGTGGATAGATGATGGTAAAGCTGTGGATGTGGTCTATCTCGATTTCAGTAAAGCGTTTGACACGGTCTCCCACAGCATCCTCGCAGCTAAACTGAGGAAGTGTGGTCTGGATGATCGGGTAGTGAGGTGGATTGTGAACTGGCTGAAGGAAAGAAGCCAGAGAGTGGTGGTCAGCGGGACAGAGTCCAGTTGGAGGTCTGTGTCTAGCGGAGTTCCGCAAGGGTCGGTTCTGGGACCAGTTCTATTCAATATATTCATTAATGACTTGGATGATGGATTAGAGTGCGCTGTCAGCAAGTTCGCTGATGACACAAAACTGGGAGGGGTGGCTGACACACCGGAAGGCTGCGCAGCCATTCAGAGAGACCTGGACAGGCTGGAGAGTTGGGCGGGGAGAAATTTAATGAAATATAACAAGGGCAAGTGTAGAGTCCTGCATCTGGGCAAGAACAACCCCATGTACCAGTACAAGTTGGGGACAGACCTGTTGGAGAGCAGTGTAGGGGAAAGGGACCTGGGGGTCCTAGTGGACAACAGGATGACCATGAGCCAGCAATGTGCCCTTGTGGCCAAGAAGGCCAATGGCATCCTGGGGTGTATTAGAAGGGGTGTGGTCAGCAGGTTGAGAGAGGTTCTCCTCCCCCTCTACTCTGCCCTGGTGAGGCTGCATCTGGAATATTGTGTCCAGTTCTGGGCCCCTCAGTTCAAGAAGGACAGGGAACTGCTAGAGAGAGTCCAGCGCAGAGCCACGAAGATGATTAAGGGGGTGGAACATCTCCCTTATGAGGAGAGGCTGAGGGAGCTGGGTCTCTTTAGCTTGGAGAAGAGGAGACTGAGGGGTGACCTCATTAATGTTTATAAATATGTAAAGGGCAAGTGTCATGAGGATGGAGCCAGGCTCTTCTCAGTGACATCCCTTGACAGGACAAGGGGCAATGGGTGCAAGCTGGAACACAGGAGGTTCCACTTAAATTTGAGGAAAAACTTCTTTACGGTGAGGGTGACCGAACACTGGAACAGGCTGCCCAGAGAGGTTGTGGAGTCTCCTTCTCTGGAGACATTCAAAACCCGCCTGGACGTGTTCCTGTGTGATATGGTCTAGATAATCCTGCCCTGGCAGGGGGATTGGACTAGATGATCTTTCGAGGTCCCTTCCAATCCCTAACATTCTGTGATTCTGTGATTCTGTGAAGATAATGAACAACTTTGTTTTTTAAGCACTGCTTGAATAGCACGCAGTGAATAAACAATATGGTAACACACCGAACAGAAGGGGAAAAAAAATTAAACGGATTCTCAGTAAGTGTGAGCCATCCATTTTGTACAATCAATGAGGCAGACATCCCACAGGAAAAACTGTGATTCTGTGATTCAAGATCATACAATAAAGTATATACATACAGCAAATTGGACTGTTTGCACAGACCATATTAACTGTGACACTGTTCAACTTTTAAATGTTTGACTTTGCAACCTTAAAATTGCTCTTGTAACATAGTTTCTCTAAAATATACCATTACAAATGAAAACTAATAAACGATTCATTTCCAGGAAATGTGTTTACGCATTTCTAAATAATCCTGCATATAGAGCTTACAGTTTATCATTTTTATGATTATGATGCTAGATTGCCAGTGTCATCCTTGCTTGGCTGTATATTAGCTTTATACAAAGGCTGAACTTTACTGAATAAAATGTTCCAAACAAACAACAACATTGGATGCTAACACACACAATGCTGCCCATACCAAACCCTCATAATGTTTTACATTAAAGAAAGGAAATTCATGGCCCCTATGAGTTATAGATTCATACAGCTATAAATGTAATAGAGCCTAAACTGCAAATCAGAAATATTACAAGAAATCTCTGCAACCATCCAATTCAACTTCAGCAGAGAAACAGTACACAAGAGGTAGAGAAAAGAAGTGTTAGATAAACCAATAAAGTCTATATGAAATATAGCAGATCATAAACCAGCCACATGTATCTGAAAACTGCTTTGCTGTACTTTACAAAAAATAAAGCAGTATATTCAGTATATGCAAGGAGAACGTCTCGGGGTGTTAGCATTCTGGCGGTAGTTACAGCCTTCTGTGAAACGCTAGTAAATGCAATGCTTAAAACGAACTACGGACATTCAGCTTATAACATAGCTATAGTAACCTATATGCTATCCTACCTGATCTATGGGAAGATTGCTAGGTCTCAGTCAGAAAGCCTATCCCTTTAGTGCATTTATGTTTTTAGTACTCAAAGTCCATAAAACAACTGTAACTTAGAGCCCAGGATAACAAATACTATACTATGCTATGCAAAAATAGTCTTGAAAAATAAGACGAAAGGCTCCTATAGATGTTACATTAGAAGATACAGTTTCAGTTTAGCGTGCTAGAAAAAGCGTTCATATACACTTACATCACCAGCTCAGATTATTTTCTCCAACATACTAGATCTTGTCCACAGATTTGATAACATCTGTTCCTTGTGGGGAGGGCGGGGAGATTTTGTATTTTACTGTTTCCCAATCCTTTATTTCAAAGTGGTGACAAATTCGCAGTCTGCATCACTTCACCCATCCTTCCCACTTTTTCTTGATGTTATCGTTAACATTTCCCAGCCACTTATCATCATCACAGAATATTCTCTCACCAATAATTCCCCGCACACAGTCTACTCAGTTCAGTCTCAAGGTTCTGCACCCTGTAGAGTGTCTCCTAAAGGAGAATGTCTACTGACAAATATATTAATAGACAGACATAGCTTGTTCCTCTTTAAAAAAGGTAACTGTTGAAAATTGTCCATGTGAATTTCAGGGAACAGATTTTAATAAATCTAATTCCATAACAACTCATGCTTTACATGAACATAAAATTAAATATTTTATCATTATTCTGATTATTATCTTGACAGAATACCTGTTTTTTCATTAAATTATTTAATTTTCCACATTAAGAGTTGTTAGAGCATGCAGCATTTAACAGAATATAAACAGATGCAATGTAACCAACATTAATTTCACACCTTTAATATTCCTGCTCTCATAAAGAGAAAGACTTCTAAAACTCAAGCTGTCCCAATAATTTAAAATAACTTAAATCTAGTGTTGAGCATCTTAAGCAAGATGTATAACATTTCATTATTATTTCAACAGCTCTTTCTTCTACAGAAAATTCAAACTTTTATTTACTAGAAACAAAAGCTTATTTTATTTTTCAACAAAGGAATAAACTAAGTAATTCTAATACCAGACCAAATAACTTCAACTTCCTAGGTAAGCTGCCAATTAACATGATTTACATTAGTTTTTAAGAGCAAGATCTTGTGATTGTACTATGCAGTTACCAAAAAATGCTCCAGTATTACACGTAAATAGCTACATCCTCAAAGGACATGAGATACTGTAAAATTCTCACATTCATGAGCAAATTGACATGTACGCATGTTATTTTTTATTGCAATAAAAGCCTTGCATCAAAGTGTTCACAATTCTGCAAAGATTTAAATAGGGATTTAACTTTTTGTGATATATTAGATATATTGACTATAGCAGGGCTTTGGATACTGCAAAAGATTTCATTGTTGAGGACTTAAGTCAAATATAAGGTACTATGAAAAACTGCTGCTCTACAAGGAGTATGAAAACAGTCCACATCTTACTAGTTTCTCTTTATGTCTTTTTGATTGTATATATGTAGAGAATATGCAATAATACATAAAGCACTTTACAAGATATATACATGCATATGACGACAGGTTCAAATAGCCAGGAAAAACACATAGCACATCTTTTTGTAAAACTTAGCAAAGATAAGAGAGTTCCATTTATCTTTCCAGGACTTTTTTCTTGTCCCCTTCTGAAAAAGTCAGCACCATATAGAAAACCTCAGGAGCTAGCCAGATCAATTAAATAGTTTTTCTACAATATTTTGCTCATGTATCTGTTAAAAAATTAGTAAACAGCCTAAAAGACTTCACTACAGCACAGTTTTTTACAGGCATGTGTACATTTCTCATAAAATGTTTATCAGTTTCTGTGACAACTCAGTAGAGCATTTCTATTTTGGAAACAGATGACTAGAAGATGTGTGCTTGCACTTTTGTGTTTTCACCTAGTCTTCATATTTTGCTCTCACTTTGCTCCTTACCTCTGGCTGATTAGAAATATTGAGAATGAGGGCCCACAGATCAGCTCGGAGTGCTGTTGGACATCCCTGACGAACATATTGTTGAGCTGCAGCACTATCTTGCTCTGCTAAAACTGTAAGAAACAAAGCAGGTGATGAATTGATGTAGTTAAAGTCTTCCAAAGTTTATTATATTATCAAATACTTTAACTTTTATCTTTACACACTGTTTTACCATGCTGTAAACATTAGCTACTGGAAAATATCTAAAAGGTCTGGTTTCCACAATGCAATTTTGAACTAGCTCCCCGGGAAACAAGCTAATTGATATTAATAAGCAAGGCTGTACTACCTTCTGTCATAAAATAGCACTTAGTATGTATCCTCTTAGTATGTATCTATGACTATATCAAGTCTAGTTGCATTAGTTGGCTGGCATCAAGCAGAACGATCAGCCATATATAGCCACAAAATAGTCCTGTTTAACTATGAGTGGTATCTCACTTCAAACAGGAGATTGCTGCTTAATCTGCTTTTTTTGTGTCTCCCCTATTTTTATGTTAGCTATACGAATATCTTCGCAGATAACTGTGGGGCAAGAATTTCCATTTCAGAGTGTACCGTCATGTTATCTCATTTTTGGTTTATGTACTCTGGAGGATAAAGACTTTCTCAAAGTATTTTCATTTTCCTTCAGACTGACATAAAACAAATACTCTACTGTTGACAGGTTTGCTTAGATGAGTCACTGTGAAGCTTTAGGCTACTCTGTCATAAGGGACTGGCACACTCTGTCACACTGGACTTGGCAGTGCTAGGTTAGCGGTTGGACTTGATGATCTTAAAGGTCCTTTCCAACCAAAACGATTCTATGATTCTATGGGCCTCATCCTGAGTACAGTACTGTACATACCTTAGAGCAGATTATCTCATTCCTTACTTAAATCTATAAACTTGAAAGACACGCATCTTTAGCTACCTTAATTTGGTAGAAGTGTTGTTTTGCATAGAGGTTATGTGATTAACTGTACCCTCATTCCTGAAATGTCTTTCACAATAGAGATTTGGGAGAATATTTCTGTGAGATTATCTGGAGATTAGTTTGGTGCTGTACTGATACTCAGAAGTTTCCAAATTCATATCCTTAGATTTTTCTGAAGTCTCTCAGAAACAACTTACTTTTCTAAATTTCACTAAATTTGATATTCACAGTATCTGCTCTGACATGACTTATAAGGATGAAGTTTGGAATTATAAATCTGTTTAATTGATTCCTCTCGCCTTCCTTCTCTTTTTAAATACTGAATAGACCAGTCTGCCAATTTTCTGTTTAACCTGCAGAGTTCTAACACAGATAGAATGAAGATGGTTCCTAAATGAAGAAAAAGAAAAGACGTTTTCCAAAAAGAAAAAAACATTACTACATTCCCCACAAAACTTTGGAAAAGACTGTGATTCATCTCGGTGTCCATGATTGTTTACCTTATTGTTTCTTAATGAGACACAAAATACTAGTTTTGCTATATATAAGATGGGTTTTACTAAATACAATAAAGAAAATTCCTCAGACTTGGCAATACATCTAGTACAAAAGCAAAATCAATACATCAGTGGCAATCAAAGTCATAATCAACACCCAACAGAGCATGCAGTAGGATTCCCACTGAATGAACTCAGATTTCAGTTTATGGTCAAGACTCTTAACTTACATGTTTACAAAATTTTGTGCCTTTGCATACAGGAAAAGCTAAGACAATCTCTGTAGTAGAGGCTGCCCTACACAGACATGAGATGAGGAATAAGAATTACATTGTGGAGTTGAATGACTGGCTCAGGAAGTCTAGATGGGGAATTTATTTAGAAGAACAGGAAAAGAACAGAGAGACGGACAGTACCCTAATGAGTTGCTCTTGGATCAGAAAACAAGACGATGAGGGATAGAAGCAGGACCATAAATGAGATGTAAAAAAGAAAAGTCACTGTTTTGTTACTGCAACAAAAAAAAGGGATGGGGGACTTTTGGGATGGTATCCACTGTATTTTTTTCTTCGACGGTGATAGCGTTTAGCAGGAATCACAAGAGACAGTAAGGAGCAGATATTGACGGATTTCAAACATTCCCTATATGTTTCTTGTATAAGCAAACTTGAGCTAATAACTTCTTATTTCTTCATCTTTCCCTTTCTTTTGTAGATTATTTCTTAACCTACAAAAAACCCTGGAACTTCTTCAGAAAAAGCCGTATACAGAGACAAATGAGTGAATTTTCCATGGTGGCTAAGTACTGCAATATTTAGCAAGTTCTGCAATTGCAAATAACAATTAAAAAGATTCTGTTCTGATGCACAGACGTAAACCCCATTACACTAATGAGAACTGTTTGCGCAGAGGAGGGAGTCCAGAGCTGTTTAATTTTAAAATGAGATTCAGTAGAGGCATAAGTTAAGTTATCACCAAAAAGTTCTGTCTCTACGCTTCCTATTTCATTTTTAATGAAATATCTGTGGAGCTATTTATCTGGTAGCCTCTGGTAGACTGCAAATGCTTGCTTTTCTGTTTCTGTCTAAATTACAATGGTATTACAGACTGTCTCTGTCAAAATTATAGTGGTATTACTGACTATGCTTTGTGTTAGTCTAAATTGTTAAAATTCTAAAAGGTATACATAACTGAGATAGAAATTTACTAAATGTATTCCTAACTACTCACAGTTTATTACAGATAAAAACAGATCCATACCTTTCTGTCCAACACGTACATGTTCATTTTCAAAGAACTCTAGAAAATAAAGAAATAGAAAAGAATGGCAAAAATTAAATTAAAAAAAAGATACTCCAGCTCGTAATGTATTTTATATTTTTACTACACACCACTACATTCAGCTTATTTTTAATGTCACTAAAAATTAAACTGCATCATCAATGTTCTTTTTCAAAACCTATGAAGAAATAATACTACAGAATATTTTCTTGTCTGAATCTGAAGGACACAAATACCAAACTAGCACTATACTCCATGAACCTAGACTTTCAATTAAGTAAGTTTCCATTTAAAAAGAAAAATCCCTTGATATGATAATGTTTTCCATTTTTATATGGAAAGATCATTTAAAACCTGTTTCTACAGGACTAAATGCATACATGGAAAAACAACAGAAATTAAGAAAATGTTACAGAAAATATCCATATATTAATATTCAGTAGCTTAAATAGTGCATAAAGACAGTTCTTTAAAAGATGTTTGCATATATGCCTATCTGTTAGTTGCCTTAACATTTAGTGACCTTCTCCAAATCTGTCCCTTCATATTTGCAATGTTTTCTATTATTAGCTATGTTTTACTAAGAAAATCACTACAATAATAGTTACAAAACAAATATTTATGGTTTATTATGGAAAAAAATACACAAATTACTTGATAATTGCAAAGTATTCTGCTCGTTAGTGTTCTATTTAAATGACTAAAGCACAGCATTAGCTAACCAGGAGGCACTTGTGCTGAATCATCAATACCCAGCTGTCCTATATTTAAGCCTAGTTCACTGAAGTCTTCTTTCTGAAAAGAAACAAAACCATAAAATAGTAATTAACAATGTTTAATTCTCTAAATCACTAGAGATTTCTTCTGAAAGGCTTAATGTGAATATTTTCTAAACCAAATGTAGTTCTTTTAAATGCATATATATGAAATATGAGCTCAGGTTTTTAAAGAGAGGAACCCCACATCAATTCTTACTCTAGTTTTAGTTATAGGCCCCAGTCTTCATGTCAACTATGAGCTGCACCTGGATGTAATAAAGTGATGAATGAAGGTTTAGGTTAAGGGTATCTAATTCCCAGCTCTTTCCTAACTCAGGTGCAAGTTTTTCTACTAACATAAAATCGTGAAGAGACTTATCAGTGAAGCATTAAGAAGAGCTCTCCTATTTTCCAATTATAATATTAGTACCCAAGCATTTCCTTTCATTTACAATCTGACAATAAAGGGATTTAAAATTACTTTGAGAAGAAAATGAGAAGCTAACTGATTGTCAGGTTACTGATCTTGTACAGCATCAAATAAAGCTGTAGAATTAATATAAACTACTTATTTAAAGTTTTCCTGTACAGAAAAAAATGAGTAAGTGAATAACATGTAAGAAGTATAGTTTTGGCACAAATCAAAGCTGTGTGGCATAAAATGAAAACTTCCCTACTGGCAGTTAATTTACTGTTTATGTTTTAGTTTTCATTAAAAATGTCTTTTCATAAAACTTTTTTATGCTCTGTGTTTTAGCTACATATTTAGATTGATTTTCACTTTCAAAAGGAGAAACTTATCATGATATTAATATTCTTCCTTATTGTTTAGAATCTTATTAATAAGCAAGGCAAAACAATTATTACAGAAACCTCTTGTAAGAAAAAATATACTTACCAATTCTGGGATATCTTTAACTTTTAGAGGAACCTGAATTAGCCCCAGATGACTTCTGAAACTAGGCTGTTCTCCATTTTCATAATTTGGGTTTCGAAGATTCGTCAGTACCTTAAAAATGGTAGCTCTGTCATTCCTTGCATATATTCAGAAATTTACATTCAGAACTCTTCTTAACATCACCAGTATTACAAACAGTACATTCAGCATAAAACCATTTTCTGCAACTACTATATATATAGGCCCCAATTATCTTACACTAAATTATCTTACACCAAAATATCTTCTTTCATGGCTTTGAGCAACCTGGTTTAGTGGAAAGGTGTCCCTGCCCGTGGCAGGGGGGTTGGAACTAGATGATCTTTAAGGTCCCTTCCAACCCAAACCACTCTATGATTCTATGAAAAAAAAAAAAAAATTCAGAATTGAAAACCTAAAGTAAGGATAAAATTTAAGAGACAAGGAATCAAAATATCAAAATATAACTTTGATCTATAAAGGAATTTACAGTCTCTTACATACTGTTATTCCATGGGTATAGATTTTGGTATTATCATGTTGAGCTGACAAGAATTCTTTCAAAGGTGAGTTTCCAGCTCTTAAGAAATTCTTCCACAAGAAGAACAGCCTACCTCTACAATTCTCAGACATGTAAGTATTCTAATACCATATAAACTCACTGTCAGACTTGTAAATTATAAGATTAATGGAAGAAACTGCAAACTCTGGAAAGAAAACAGTATAAAAGAAAACAAAGAGTGACCCTGAGGGTCACTGGATAAGGCTAAAATAAAGATGGATTTGTTTACAGATTCAAGACTAAATACACAACTTGGCTGTTATTATAGTGATGGAAAACAGAATAAATTAAAAATTTCCAATATTATCACTAACTGAACAAGAGGAGCTCTTTAGAAATGTAATAAAATGGATAGAAAGTTTACTGTTGGTTTCAGAAATGCATTCACAATTCGTAACCATGAAACAATTTACACTTAAGTCAGAAATACTATGAATCTCCTCTACCACTACAAAAGACATTCCACTAAACTTGCACTGAACAACACTGAAATATTAATACATTAATTCTGACTGATAATTCAGTATTAGACGTCTAAGTTTTATTCTGTAAATTAGGAGGCCATCTTAACTCTATAATTCTACACTGTCGTCATGCTCCAGACGATGTTTCCTGTATAACTCACAGGATATACAGATACTGATTTTTTAAATTTTATTTTCAATCACATTTCAATCCAAAATCTCCTACTGTGTCACCATTAAGTTCACTGTCATCAGCAATGTATATTGTCCATCATCCATGCCTATTCTAGGCATAGCTGGTAAAGCAAGTTCTGGTTTACTAAGATGTTCTGTGCTTGAACCATACAAAATGATGAGTAATAGACTCAGCAGTCACCATTTTTTTAATGGTTTGGTTTGATTCTGCACAAAAGCCTCCAAATTCCACATAGTTCTGTTTCATGTTTGATTTTTCACAATCTTCATAGATGACCTACAATTTCAACTGCATACAGGTCTGCTATCTACCACCAAACACTCCATCAGCTTCACATATTGCAATTTATCAGCTTAATGTATTGGAATTTAAAATGCAAAATGATTTATGAAATCAATTGGAGAATTGCTCCCAGTGGAAGAAAGTTAGCTCCAAACTGATTGTTCTTTGGAGAAAGTGAAGTTTACCACAAGTACCATTTAAAAACGCAGTTAACAAAAAGAGACAATAGTATTTTGTTTTGCAAACAAAACACAAAGTCATAAAAACATGCCACATTTCACTTCCTATGAAGTACAAATTGTCTGAAATACACTTAATCATTTTTCCCACTTCACATAAAAGAGTATAATGGGTGCAAGTCAATGGCTGAGTCATTGTTTCATAAATGCTTACCTCAAGAAAATCTTTAGGTGCATAAACAGGCCGGAAGAGACTTAGATCTGAAATAAGATTTCAATGATGCTATGTTAAAACCAAGAGATGAAAAAACCATGCAATTTTCTCATACCTGTAACACAATCTAGCAATTTCAATAACATATTAGGGCAGAGATTAAAATGTTATCACAGATATCATGGCTACAACCACCACATATTCTGCAAGATTATGCTACTGTTAGTGCCTTAGTTTTGTAAACTCCAAGTAAGTGAACAGTAGTCACAGGAAGCCTTTAACTTATTCCACATAAGTCTTCATATTGAACCATTCTTAGACATTGGAGAGATACGATATTCAAAAGAGGTTTTCTTTTTTTTAACAGCATAGATTAATTAGTTGAGTTAAACTAATAGTTTAATAGTTGAATTAAATGTACTACTGTCAAATAAAGAATAGGGACTAATCATAAACAATCCATGAAAAGTATTAGCCATCACAGAGGTGGTACTGCGACACAAACTAGTAATTTTGCAAAATCATTTCTTTTAAGGCACTTGGATATGAACTAAGGCAGTTAGCCTTGCTCTCCCAAAGGATAATATGACTGACTATTCTGTGCAAGTGTTATTTTTATCTTTTGTTAATAAAACGTCTGAGCTTAATTATCCACAGTTCCAAACATTTTCTTTCTATTAGCCTGAGCTTACACTAAGAGGAGCTGTGCCCTAGCTGTATAAATCTCTAAAGCACTGGAATGAGAAGTATTATACCATAACCTCTCAGTGATGATTCAAAGTTAGTACAATAACTTGAAACAAAATAACAAAGAAATGTATATTTATTTATGCATAATGATACATCACCAATGAGAAAAAGATTGAAATAATTACCTTGAAGTGATTACATTAATCTTTGACTCATAAATAAGATGTATATGTCATTTTTCTATTTACAAAAATTTAATGCACAAAAATTTAGTTGACCTTACCTGGCTCATCAGTTCCCATTTCATTCCATTTATTAAGCAGTTCTTTCTGTTCACTTACAGGCCTCTGAAAGGCACAAGAAAGTAACTCTTCTTTTTTTTAAACAGAAGGAGTAAAAACATGCCTATTTCAAATACATAAAGTAATGTAACACTTTAAAAAATAGACTGCACTAGCAACACAAACTTATTTTGCTTACAAATTACCCCTAGCCTGAAGGTATACTCTACTGTAGAAAGTCCAAGTTCCAGTTCAAGGAAAAAAGGAGCCCATTAAATAGTTTCATGTGTTTACTAATGAATTTTAGGCTATTTAGTAGTCAGTTACATATTACTGAAGATTTACTGCTCATTCCATAGAGCTGTTGGAATTTGTCTTAAAATTCCTGTCCCTGGCACAGTCATGAAAAGCAAACACAGATGCATCCTTTATCTCATACAATGAACCACAGAGGTTCTGCTACCTATCACAGATATACAACAGGAGAAAGATAAAGAACAAAACATTCTAACATTATTCCCCAATTCCATGATCTTTAAAATTAAAGCCTCTAAATTAATAAAAACCAAAACAAAACAGAGCAGAATGAATAACAAACGAAATTAGCAATGTACCAGTATCTGTCTCTCCTAACGTACCAGTTCAACCATAGCTTTCTCGAGCACACAAAGTGTATCTGTATTGTGTACAGGCTACGCAGATAGAGGTTAAACAGCTGAGAATGCACACAAAAATGCTCTATTAAGAGCAATGAACATAGCAATTACCTTTCCACCATGCTGCTCCCTCAAGAGGCTAATTACTGCAACAGCAAAGAGGACAATCTACCTATAGACTTCATCTTCTCCCAAGCTAAGCTGATGCATACGTTGCCACGATCCCTGAAAATTATTCTGAATTAAAAATTATTTGGATACTGGCATTGCAACTCTTGATAACCATGTGTAAGATGAACATTACAAGTGTGCAACACAAAGCTTAATTTCCAAAAAATGTCAGTCTGGCAACAGAAAATTAATAATACATTACCTTCTGTGCCAGTGGGATACTAAGTTCTGTGCACATGCTGTTTAGACTTTTTAGAATTCGCTTCTCCCAGCTTCCCTAAAATACACAAAAAAATTAAATTACATGGAATTTCTTTTTCCTCCAATTGCATTTATCATGTAATAACAAGCAGCTTTTTAAAGTCATGTATAAGAAAGGATAAAAAGATTCATTGACTGACATCTGCAAAAACATTAAGGGAATATTTACATGCTTGTTTAAATAGAAACAACAGAGCAAACAGATTCTGTCATTTACATCACAGTAAAGAACAGAAAAATGAGTTGTTCACATTTCAGATCTCCAGAAAATATGTATTTCACAATTCCTGATTTTTGACATATGCCTAATGATCAAGCTTCCTCATATATCAACATTTAAAAAATTTTTCAAATTATTATAAGCAGGGCAATCAACTATGTACAGAGAATGTCTTCTCCACTTTGTGACCTGAAGAGAGTGCAAGTCTTTCTCCACAAAAGGTATCTTAGATGTTCTCAGAAGTTAAAAAAGTTAGAAATCTGGTATCCTGTAATGGTAAAAAAAATAGTTCTTCTAAAATAAGGCTCAGGAAATAGTTCTCTAATCAAAGAGAAAACCAGAAGCAGACAATATCTCAGTAGCAAGTGGACAGCTTAAAGAGCAATCAGATCCTTCAGACAATTGCATTAGACTTCAAACTTACCATACGGTGCCTAATCTGTGGATAATTCCTCTGAAAGTTAATGCCAACTAGTATTGACTTCCTAGTCAACTGACTTAGGATTTTGCTTCCGTGATTACAGCAGCACTGGTGGGTTTTATATTTAATTTAGTTTTCTGCTGATGATGACTCAGGGCCCGATCAAATGAATGCAAAGACTCCTCTTAATGTCATTTAGCTCTATTTATTATTTGTAATTTGCTCTAGGCACAAATTCTACAACAGTTAGTTACTGTCTAACAACATGTTCCTCAAACTTAAAAGTTCTGTCCACAAGAGGCTGCAGTTTATTAGACAGGAAGCAAATGAAGGGAAGGGCAGATGTTCAAACGTTCTGTTAAAAAATAAAAATTTTATCTTGTCTGTAATTGTTTCATTTTAGCTTCCATTTACAAGATCCTCTCATGATTTTTCCATCAAATGAAATAGCTATCTTCCACCAGAAATTTCTTCTCACAATCAAGCCATCCCTTCACCTTCTCTTGCATAAACAAAACAGATCTGAGTATTAACTGTAAGGAATGTTTTCCAAATGGCAGTATTTTTTATAATATTCTGTATAATATTTTTAGTTAACTGTATTATTGCCTTCCAAATGCCTTCCAAATGCTGCAGTTACACAACACCATGCTACAAACTGATTATTCTCTCACGGAGGGGTGGTTTAAAGCATTTACAGTACCCTATTTTGCTGACAAAATCTACTAAGCCATATAGGATAAGAAAGTGGAAACAAAGAGAGAATACAGAGGTGTTAGTAGCAGTTTAAAAAACAAAGTGAAATCATCAAGATCAAAATTGGCAGTGTCACCGTTTAAAACTGGGCCGGCTATTAAACCTGTGGCAGACGCTCTCTGTTAACCCTCCACCCCACCCCGAAGGGAAAGGGAAAGGGATAGGCAAAAGGGATAGGGAAAAGGGAAAGGGAAAGGGAGAGGGAAAAGGGAGAGGGACTTCCAGGTTGGAAAGTTAAAACAGTTTTAATAAACTATAATAATGAAAAAGAGTAAAACAATAATAATAGAAATAATCAAATATATAGAAATATATACAAAACCAAAATCGAGCTCCCCCGGTGTCGGCCACGTCACCACCGGCACTGCAGGGCAGGCTCCGGGAAGGCCCAGGCTGGGCCCAGCGACGGTTGAGAGCTGGATTCAGGAATGCACAGATCGGGATTGGGGGCAGCAGGAAAACGGACAGAGTCCTCTTCGGACACCGGCCATAGCAGAAAGAGAGCGAGACCCTTGTGATCCCCCTGCTTTATACTGAGAATGACGTGTATGGGATGGAATACCTTCGTTGGTCAATTTTGGGTCACCTGCCCTGTCCGCTCCTCCCTGCAGGTGCGACCCCCCTTTGGCTCTTCACTCGTAAGCAGTGAGGAATTCAGCAGTGACCTTGGTTTCTCTAAGATTAAGTACAGCAAGAGCCTTTCTGCATAACATCCCTACCGGTGCCTCAGTGATAACTATAAACTTCGAGCGTTATCAGTTCTGGAAGCAGACACTGTCTGCAAAACATGCAGTTAGTTTCAGAAAATGCAGTTACTTAGAGGAGACTTAGCTGAAAGTAAAAATCACTGAAAGGAAAATTGGCCTGGTTTAGGCCAAACCAGGACAGGCAGCGGGGCAAGGAACAACAGCACAGATATGCTCCAAGATATAAAAGCTACAAAAGAAGCACAGAGGAGGCCGATGGCGGCTTTGCAAGACCCAGAACCAGCTCCTTCCAAGGAGCGATGGAGGTTGATATTCTCAGTGCGACTGACAACTGCCAGACCAGACATTAACCCGCTTACTGCATTGGGGCTGAAACATGTTAGGAGTAAATCGCTTCTGGGCACTCATGAACTGTGCCATAATTCAGCCTTCGAGACTCTGCCCAGTAAAAGATGTTCAACTAAAAGCAACCAAGTCAAAACAAAAGTAAGGGTTACACAGCCTCCCCAAGCAAGATGCCCTCCCCTCTCCTCAGGACAGCGGAGTTACCTGCAGTGAGCAGAAACAGAACGCAGTATCCTTGACTGAAGTAAAAGCCAGAGGCAGAGTTCATAAAGTCATTTCATTGATGGAAACAATAACTTTTCCAAGATGATTCCTCTAATTTTATGAAGAAATTTAACATGAAGAAAACACCTTGCTGGGATTGCTATGGTTACAATGATAACCTTCAGTGAAATAGTTGAAGCTGAGGAAGCAAGGCAGTACTGCGATTTGGTAACAATTTCAAACATGTCTATTACAAATTGGATTTATGTTATCCTGTAGCAAAGTCCGTTATAAACTTTCACTGCAGTTAAATGAAACTGGGTGGACAATAAATAAACTAAACAGAAATATGTCACAACTGCATAAACTAGCCAGGATTAGTTACAGGGTTTTTTTCCACAATAACGAATCCTAAAATCCTTTCTTCTAGAAGACTAAACAGAAACGTGGTTCTTGCAGAGTGTACCTAATAAGACCTACTCTGCAGGGAGAATTCAAGGTGTCTGAATACATATTTCATTTGGTACATTTTCTCTAATCAAAACATGTAAATTTTAAAAAGAAGAGAAATATAGAAACTGCGTTGGTACTGCTTTCTTTCTGATGCTCATTAACTTTTCATTTGACCCTGATAAGAGGTATAACTTAATTTAGGACACAAGAAACCAAATCAATACATGATCCAAAAGAGATCTGAATATCCCCTACTCCAACTTCTGTAACAAGAAACAGAAATTCTTTTAGGAATAATAAAAATGTTATGAAATTTCTTTTGACTTTAATACTTTTCAAAGAAAATGACATTTTTCTTCATCAGCTATTCAAGCACTCCAGTTATTTTCTCAAAGAGATTTAGAAACAAGGAAAGGTGAATTGGCTATTGAAGGAAGACGTTTTAAGCATATCTTCAGCAATCACAGCATTAGAATAGGTCGTATTGTCATCCTAATTTTGTCAGACTCCACTAGTCTATTTCAAGAAAGAAAATTAATAATTTAGCTGGGCTTTGTCCTTTAGGGATTATTTACCTCTTCTTAGAAGAAATTAGGATACGGATAAGAACATCTCTATTATACTTCAGAAAGTTCCTAGTACCCATGCTCCTATTGAAATCAGCTGTAATGTTACTCTTACTTTAAATAGGACTGAGGAGTGCTCTAGCTCGTAACTATAAACCTACGGGTCAGAATACTTTTTTGATTGTGTGTCCGTATAGCATGTACAACATGCGAAATCTGGTCTTAGCTGGGCAAAAAACCTACCAGAATATCAATAGCAAATACAGCAATGTACTTCAAGGTACTTTTCTAATCAAGTCTGTTGTTTATCTATGGACTTTATTCAAAAGAAAGCGGCGGCAGCAGCGACAGCAGCGGCAGCGGCGGCAACGACTGGGGTGAGTGTGGGGGCGAGGGTAGCATCCGGCTGTAACCGGGCAGTTTTCATACTCTGGGCCCCCCGAGCAGCAGCCCCGAGCTGCTTCCCCCCCCACCCCGGACCCGGGAGTTCCCGGCAACGAATCAGGAGAGGAGGGGGCGTAGCACCACCCCCTGTTGATTGGGTGATAAAAAGCCTCCTGGAGGGCAGGGACTAGTCCCTGGCCAGAAGGGAGAGGGGGAGTCAGCAGTGACTGGGTGTGTTCCAGGGCGGGAGAGGCCGCAGCTGGTTGCAGCTCGTTGGGGAGGGCACTGACTCCCTCCCAGTGCACAAGGCGAGGAAGGTGCCAAGGAGCTGTGAACCAGGGGTATCACCAACAGGTATTTCCCAGCTCAATGTAAGAAAGAACAATGGTCTCCACCGGGCGGAAGAAGACCAAAACGGATGTGGGAACCCAGATAGAGCTCCCACGGAAGGAGGCGATGGTGCAGGTTGCAGGCTGCAGGGAATGCTACAGCGTCTCTCTGGTGACAGGGGGCTGTGTGCGCTGTGAGCAGGTAGATGATCTGCTCGGCCGAGCGGTACAGCTGCAAAGCCAGGTTGAAAGGCTTCAAGCCGAAGTAGAAAGGCTTAGGAGCATTCGGGAGGCTGAAATGGAGATAGACTGGTGGAGCCAGGCTCTGCCTTCCCTGCAACAAAAATGGGAGCACCTGCCGGAGAGCTCCCAGGATCGAGGGACCCCTGTACTCTGCCCCTCTCAGGTGGAAAACAATAACCTAGAGGGGAGGAGTGAGTGGAGGGAAGTCTATGGCCATGGCAAAAGGCGAGTGCCCTCCTTGCCTACCTCGCCTCCACAGGTGCCTCTGAGCAATAGATATGAAGCCCTAGTGGAATACAGCCAGTCCAATGGGGATGTGGTGGAGAGGCAACCTATATCAGAGGTCCCACCACAGTCAGAAAAACCTGACAGGCGTATAGCTACCTCTTCCACAAGGAAGAAGAGAAGAGTTTTAGTGGTTGGAGACTCCTTCCTAAAGGGAACTGAGGGCCCAATATGCAGAGCTGACCCCCATCACAGGGAGGTCTGCAGCCTGCCTGGAGCCTGAATCAGGGATATCACCAGGAAACTCCCCAACCTGGTGAAGGCCACAGACTACTACCCCCTGCTGATCTTCCAGACAGGTGGGGAAGAAGCTGCATCCCGTAGTCTGAGGGGGATGAAGAAAGACTACAAGGCCCTAGGACGGTTGGTGAAAGAGTCTGGGGCACAAGTTGTTTTCTCCTCCCTCCTTCCATTTTCAGGTGATGACGTGGGATGGAATAGTAGGATTCTCTCTATTAATGCCTGGCTACGAGACTGGTGCTACAGGCAGGGCTTTGGGTTCTTTGATAATGGCTGGTTTTATAAGACACCAGGCGTGACGGTAATACATGGGAAAGGTTTATGTCATAGGGGCAAAAGGGTTCTGGGACAGGAATTAGCAGGGCTCATTCGGAGAGCTTTAAACTAGATTCGAAGGGGGATGGGGTGGTAGCTGGGCTTGCACCACTGGGGCAACGCTCTAGTGTTGAGGTAGACCAGGAGGCCTCCCAACCCCCTGGGGTGAAATCGGTGTGCTCAGCTCGCTCCCTGAAATGCCTGTACACCAATGCACGCAGCATGGGGAATAAACAGGAGGAGTTAGAAATCCGTGTTCGGTCGGGGGGGGTATGATCTAGTGGCAATTACAGAGGCTTGGTGGGACGCCTTGCATGACTGGAATGTGGTCATGGATGGCTATGTCTTGTTCAGGAAAGACAGGCCACTAAGGAGAGGTGGTGGAGTTGCTCTTTATGTGAGTGAGCAGCTAGAATGTATTGAGTTCTGTCCAGGGGCGGATCAGGAGCGAGTTGAGAGGTTGTGGGTGCGAATTAAGGGGCAGGCTGGCAGGGGTGATACTGTTGTGGGTGTCTATTACAGGCCACCAGATCAGGATGAGGAGGGTGATGAGGCCTTCTACAGGCAGCTGAGAGCAGTCTCGCAATTACAGGGCCTGGTTGTCATGGGGGATTTCAACTACCCTGATATTTGCTGGGAGGCCAACTCAGCCAGCCATCCCCAGTCCAGGAGGTTCCTCCAGTGCATTGATGATAACTTTCTGATGCAAATGGTGGATGAGCCAACTAGGAGAGGAGCGCTGCTGGATCTGATCCTCACTAACAAGGAGGGTCTGGTTGAAGAGGTGAAGGTTGAGGGCAGCCTTGGTTGTAGTGACCATGAGATGGTAGAGTTCAGGATCTCATGTGGCAGGAACAGAATAGCTAGCAGAATCGCAACCCTGGACTTCAGGAGGGCCAACTTTGGCCTTTTCAAGCTATTGCTAGGGGAAATCCCATGGGACAGGGTACTAGAAGGTAAGGGGGCCCAAGATAGTTGGTTAGCATTCAAGGACTGCTTCTTCCGAGCTCAAGATCAGAGCATCCCAGCAGGTAGGAAGTCAAGGAAGGGTACCAGGAGACCTGCATGGTTAAACAGGGAACTGCTGGGCAAACTCAAGTGGAAGAAGAGGGTGTACAGATGATGGAAGGAGGGGCTGGCCACTTGGGAGGAATATAAGTCTGTTGTCAGAGGATGTAAGGAGGCAACTAGGAAAGCTAAGGCCTCCTTGGAATTAAACCTTGCAAGAGAGGTCAAGGACAACAGAAAGGGCTTCTTCAAATACATTGCAGGTAAAGCCAACACTAGAGGCAATGTAGGCCCACTGATGAATGAGGTGGGGGCCCTGGAGACAGAGGATAAAAAGAAGGCGGAGTTACTGAATGCCTTCTTTGCCTCTGTCTATACTGCTGGAGGCTGTCCTGAGGGGCACGGACCCCTGAGGCCTCAGAAGAAGTCAGGATAGAGGAGGAATCTGTCTTGGTAGATGAGGGCTGGGTCAGGGACCAAGTAAGCAATCTGGACGTCCATAAATCCATGGGCCCTGATGGGATGCACCCGCGGGTGCTGAGGGAGCTGGCGGAAGTCATTGCTAGGCCACTCTCCATCATCTTTGCTAAGTCATGGGCAACGGGAGAGGTGCCTGAGGACTGGAGGAAAGCGAATGTCACTCCAGTCTTCAAAAAGGGCAAGAAGGAGGACCCGGGTAACTATAGACAGGTCAGCCTCACCTCCATCCCCGGAAAGGTGACGGAACAACTTGTTCTTGGTGCTGTCTCTAGGCACGTCAAGGATAGGGGGATCATTAGGGGCACTCAGCATGGCTTCACCAAGGGGAAGTCATGCTTAACCAACTTGATAGCCTTTTATGAGGATGTAACCCGGTGGATAGATGATGGTAAAGCTGTGGATGTGGTCTATCTCGATTTCAGTGAAGCGTTTGACACTGTCTCCCATAGCATCCTCGCAGCTAAACTGAGGAAGTGTGGTCTGGATGATCGGGTAGTGAGGTGGATTGTGAACTGGCTGAAGGAAAGAAGCCAGAGAGTGGTGGTCAATGGGACAGAGTCCAGTCGGAGGTCTGTGTCTAGCGGAGTCCCTCAAGGGTCGGTACTGGGACCAGTTCTATTCAATATATTCATTAATGACTTGGATGAGGGAATAGAGTGCACTGTCAGCAAGTTCGCTGATGACACCAAACTGGGAGGAGTGGCTGATGCACCGGAAGGCTGCGCAGCCATTCAGAGGGACCTAGACAGGCTGGAGAGTTGGGCAGGGAGAAATTTAATGAAATATAACAAGGGCAAGTGTAGAGTCCTGCTTCTGGGCAAGAACAACCCCATGTACCAGTACAAGTTGGGGGCAGACCTGTTGGAGACCAGTGTAGGGGAAAGGGACCTGGGGGTCCTAGTGGACAGCAGGATGACCATGAGCCAGCAATGTGCCCTTGTGGCCAAGAAGGCCAATGGCATCTTGGGGTGTATTAGAAGGGGTGTGGTTAGCAGGTCGAGAGAGGTTCTCCTCCCCCCTCTACTCTGCCCTGGTGAGGCCGCATCTGGAATATTGTGTCCAGTTCTGGGCCCCTCAGTTCAAGAAGGACAGGGAACTGCTAGAGAGAGTCCAGCGCAGAGCCACGAAGATGATTAAGGGAGTGGAACATCTCCCTTATGAGGAGAGGCTGAGGGAGCTGGGTCTCTTTAGCTTAGAGAAGAGGAGACTGAGGGGTGACCTCATTAATGTTTATAAATATGTAAAGGGCAAGTGTCATGAGGATGGAGCCAGGCTCTTCTCAGTGACATCCCTTGACAGGACAAGGGGCAATGGGTGCAAGCTGGAACACAGGAGGTTCCACATAAATATGAGGAAAAACTTCTTTACGGTGAGGGTGACCGAACACTAGAACAGGCTGCCCAGAGAGGTTGTGGAGTCCTCTTCTCTGGAGACATTCAAAACCCGCCTGGACGCGTTCCTGTGTGATATGGTCTAGGCAATCCTGCTCCGGCAGGGGGATTGGACTAGATGATCTTTCGAGGTCCCTTCCAATCCCTAACATTCTGTGATTCTGTGATTCTGTGAAAATGCAAGCTCTGAAAATGAACAAAGAGGAACATAGGAAAATTTAAGTACTGGGAGGAAATTATTTGCTTTAGCAAAGCTTCACTTCAGTAAGATCTTCACAGATTTTGCTAGAAGCATTGAGGTAAAGAATCTAATGAAGCAAGGGACAAACAGGTTAAAACAGAGACAATTATGGTCTTCTGTCTTCCCAGAATTCTGAAGTGCAGCCCACCAGAGAACAACTTCCCTTTTCAAGTCCCTGTATTTTTAGATAACCAGCTGATGCTACTCAAGTAAAACACACTGAATTTAACACTACCTTTAAGATTTCTTGAAGTAGTACATCAGAACTCTCATTTTTGTGGATGCACTCCAGTACCCTAGCTTTAAGAACTGCCCTACCTTCAGGAAGTTATACTGTATCGCAAAAGATCACCCAGAGTTATGTTTCTGACCACACAAATTTCAGATAAGCCTATCATTTTTTTAATTGGAGACAAATCTAGAAATAATGGAACCAAACTTTAAAGAAGATTAAGCAAAAATAAGTATTATTAACTCAAACAACATGAGTTCACCAGAGCCAGTAGAGTATGTCAGCTTCCTTTGAAGGTAGCTAGTTAACTTAATGTTGCCTCCCTTTTGAAAGCAATACCTCTCCCACTCCTATTGTGGAAAGCAGCTGCTGGAGCCAAGCAGACCTACTCCAACAAAGAATTGGCTGCTCCTTTCCCGCTTTCTTACTCCTTATGCTTTGTAACTGCACAATGGGGCATCATTTCTTATCTACCTATCTCCTCCTTAAGTTTACTTGTTTAACAGTTCTCTCAAAACCCTGAAACAAGCTCCTAGCTTACAGCTGAAACCAGGAAAAAGGACCTGTATGGTTTAAAACAAAGCAGTGGAAACATGTATTACATACTATGGGACTATCATGATAAGAGTTCCTGTTGAGATTTACAGTGTTTGGTTTGTTGTGAACTTTGTAAAATCTACATATGACACAATTAAAAGACAGATTCATGGGAGGTATCAGACTGTGGAAACACTTCCTAACATTTATTTGGACTCAGCTTCTGAGGGTTCTCTTTAGCTCTTTTTGCTCTTATTTTTATGTTGTCCATTTCTTTTCTTCATTACTATTTGCAGCAGACTTATCCTAAACCTAGCAAAGGCTTTCCCCAGTGAACTGATTAACACATGGCTCAGAGACTGGTGCCACCATTGGAATTTTGGGTTCTTTGATCATGGAGAAGTTTATATGGCACCTGGTCTGCTGGCGACAGATGGAGCACATCTGTGTCAAAGGGGAAAAAGGATCCTCACACAGGAGTTGGCAGGCCTCATTGAAAGGGCTTTAAATTAGGCTCAAAGGGGATGAAACCAGGCTCACTGGAGATGAGCCTAAGGACAGCCTTCAGACTACTGTCCTACTCGAGGTGCATAATGGTGGTACGTGGGGCAATGGTAACACAGGGCTCACTAATAAGTTAGTAACCACAGAAGGGGCCAGGAATGGTCAGATAGCAAGAGTGAAAACTGGTGGCTTAACTCCCTCTCTGAAATGCTTACATACCAATGCACAGAGTATGGGAAATAAGCAGGAGGAGTTGGAGATCTGCCTTAGATTGCATGACTATGATATAGTTGCGATCACTGAAACATGGTGGGACAGCTCCCATGACTGGAATGTTGTCATGGATGGCTATGTACTATTTAGGAAAGACAGACCAAGAAGGCAAGGTGGTGGTGTTGCTCTCTCTGTGCGAGAGCAACTGAAATGTATTGAGTTCTATCCAGAGGGGGAGGTAGAACAGGTTGAAAGCTTGTGGGTAAGAATTAAGGGACATGCAAAGGGGAGTGAAACTGTTGTGGGGGTCTACTATAAACCACCAAACCAAGAAGAAGATGTTGATGAGGCCTTCTACAGACAACTGGAGGTAGCCTCTAGAACACACTCCTTGGTACTCATGGGTGACTTCAATCACCCTGATATTTCTTGGGAAGCCCACACAGCTAGACATGTTCAGTCAAAAACGCTCTTGCAGTGCTTCGATGATAACTTCTTAATGCAGGTAGTGGAGGAACCAATGAGAAGAGGTGCACTGCTGGACCTTGTATTAACGAGTAAAGAAGCACTAGTTGGGGACGTTAAGGATGGGAACAGCCTTGGCGACAGTGATCACTACATGGTAGGGTTTAGTATTTTACAAGGTAGAAGTAAGGCAATAAGTAGGATTACAACCCTGGACTTCCGCAGGGCCAAATTTGTACTCTTCAAAGATCTACTTGCAGGAATCCCATGGACTAAGACTCTGGAGGGCAAAGGAGCCCAAGAAAGGTGGTCAATTTTTAAATACCACTTCCTCCAAGCCCAAGATAGGTGCGTTCCCTTGAGTAAAAAATCGGGTAGATGGGCTATGAGACCTGCATGGATGAGCAAGGAGCTTCTGAAGGAAATCTTGCGGAAGAAAGAAATTTACAGTTCGTGGAAGAAGGGTCTTGTCACTTGGGAGAACTATAGGGAAGTTGTCAGGACGTATAGGAAGACAACAAGGAAGGCCAAAGCCCTCTTAGAACTAAAACTGGCAAAGGAAGTAAAAGAGAACAAAAAGGGCTTCTTCAAATATATCAGTAGCAAGAGGAAGAACAGGGAAAGTGTGGGCCCTCTGCTGAATGAGGCGGCAGCCCTGATAAGCGAGGATGCAGAGAAGGCAGAGTTGCTGAATACCTTCTTTGCTTCAGTCTTTAATCCTAAAACCAGCCCTTGTGATCTCCAGACCCTGGATGTAGGAAGGGAAGCCTGGAGGAGGGAAGACTCTCCACTAGTCAGCAAAGACTGGCTTAGTGATTAGTTACGGAAATTGAATACACACAAGTCCATGGACCCCGATGAGATGCACCCAAGAGTGTTGAGAGAACTGGCTGATGTTGTTGCTCTACCACTCTCCATCATTTTTGCAAGATCGTGGCAAACAGGAGAGGTGCCTGAGGACTGGAGGAAAGCCAATGTCACTCCAGTCTTCAAAAAAGGCAAGAAGGAAGATCCAGCAAACTACAGACCAGTCAGCCTCACCTCCATCCCTGGAAAAATGACAGAGAGGCTCATTCTGGAGGTCATCTCTAAGCACATGGAAGAGAAGGAGGTTATCAGGAGTAATCAGCATGGATTTATCAAGGGGAAATAATGCTTGACTAACCTGATAGCATTCTATGATGTCGCGACTGAATGGGTAGACGCAGGGAGACCAGTGGATGTAGTCTACCTTGACCTTAGCAAGGCGTTTGACACAGTTTCCCATAACATCCTCATGAGCAAGCTCAGGAAGTGTGAGGTAGAAGAACAGACAGGGAGATGGATTAAGAACTGGCTACACAATAGAACCCAAAGAGTGGTAAGCAATGGTTCCAAGTCCAGCTGGAGACCTGTTGGGAGGTTTGGCTGATACACCTGAAGGCTGTGAGGCCATTCAGCGTGATTTGGACAGACTGGAGAGCTGGGCAAAGAGGAACCTAATGAGGTTCAACAAGAATAAGTGTAGAGTCCTGCACCTGTGAAGGAGTAATAAAATGCACCAGCACAGGTTAGGAGGCAATCTGCTAGAGAGCAGCTCTGTGGAGAAGGACCTTGGAGTCCTGGTGGACAACAAGTTATCCATGGGACAGCAATGTGCCGTTGTGGCCAAGAAGGCCAATGGTATCCTGGGGTGCATCAGGAAGAATGTGTCCAGCAGATCGAGGGAGGTCCTCCTCCCCCTCTACTCTACCCTGGTGAGACCTCACCTGGAGTATTGCGTTCAGTTCTGGGCTCCCCAGTTCAAGAGGGATAGAGATCTACTGGAGAGAGTCCAACGGAGGGCTACGAGGATGATTAAGGCGCTGGAACACCTGCCTTATGAGGAAAGGTTGGCAGACCTGGGGCTTTTTAGTCTGGAGAAGAGAAGACTGAGAGGGGATCTGATTGATTAATGTGTATAAATATATGAGGGCTGGGTGTCAAGAGGAAAGGTGCAACCTCTTTTCACTTGTGCCCTGCGATAGGACAAGGGGCGATGGATGCAAGCTAGAGCACAGGAAGCTCAACCTCAACATGAGGAAGAACTTCTTTACTGTAAGGGTTACAGAGCACTGGAACAGGGTCCCCAGAGAGGCTGTGGAGTCTCCTTCTCTGGAGACTTTCAAGACCTGTCTGGATGCATTCCTGTGTAACCTGCCCTAGATTGGTCCTGCTCTGGCAGGGGCGTTGGACTCGATGATCTCCAGAGGTCCCTTCCAACCCCTAACATTCTATGATTCTAACTCTGGGAGCAAAAGAAACAGTTGAACAGGTCTGCAATCATTTCACCTCATCAAAATGTAGATATGAAAATACAGCAGTTCAATGGATTCAGGAATGTTTCAACTCACATCAGTCTCTCCTGGGCAGATAAAGCAAATTAGCAAAGTTCAAATTTTTAATCCTAGAATCTAGTGCTAACACTTTGCATTACGATGCATAAGTTTTAAGCAATAATTATGCTGTTTAACAAAGCGGGAAGTGGTGAGCTATCTCCCCAAAACTGTAACCAGACCAAATAGCTCAGAAAACACCAGAGATGTGAAATAACCTGATGTTTTAAAGAAAGGTCCTAAATCTGGCATTTTTCAGAAAACAAACAAAAAAAAGACCTAGTATTTCTTTGTCTAGGAAAGACCTAAACCATAATAGACTAAAGCAGCTGTACCCAGTGATCTATCTCGACGCAAACACAGGTCCAGCTCTCCAGAACACATCATTAGAAAATATACATTAAGTTACACTGATATTCAAAGATATGTAAATATTAATGGCAGTTTTTTTCTACACTGGACAATACCACAACTACATGAATGATTTACAGCATTACCATCCATTGCCATTAATGCTCTATCCTTTCCTAGAAAGCTGTTTTTCTTTTGAGGTAGTGAAGAGAATACAGTATAAAAAATTCAGTCTGCCATGTAAGAATGAGAAAACAGAACTAATTTGAGGACAAAAAGGGTTAATTATGAACATTTTAATATCTACTCCAGAAAAATACTAATATAGTTCTGATTACTGATTCAAAGTCATTCCAATAACTGATATCAAAATAAGATGGCTTTCGGAGAGCATTACCCTTCTTTCCTGAATTCTGAAGTACAGCAAAATTAATTAAGATAGAAAAGGATAAAGAAAATGTCAACGAGCTCATAACAATGGAAATGGCATCTTAAACAGTGGCTGTGCATAATAAAAATAGAATATGACTTATATCGAAAATATTTTTCCACCAGGACAAATTTTCTTGATAGAACCAAATATTATTTTCCAACTGTTGTGATGCTAAAAGAAAATAACATGAAAAAAATCTACCTACAAATAAAATAAAAACAGCCCTCTACCTTTAAAACATTAATTAGATTTCCAGTACCTAATGGAAGTAAATTGGTAAGTTTCCACTTCTATTTCTCTCCCAAAAGGTATGAGCAACATGTATATTTGCATTTTAGCTATTTCCAAATATTTTAAATAAAGAAAATCATGGAAATACTGACTTTGTAAGCTTTTTACATTGTTTATTGCTTTTTAATCAAAAACAAAATAAAACGTAGTTGTGATTCAACTGATCTGATAATGTTTTCTTACAGACCTGTTTCCTACAGTGACAAATGTGTGTGCATCTTGAAAATCAAACACACACACGTACCTCAGTGGCTTTAGAAAATATAATGTTAAGTCCGTAACTGTGTATTTATTACTATTTCACAACTATCACCATTTATCAATATTTCTCTATGAAAAGGATTCATATGTCTTTATTGAAGACTCATATTTCAAGAAAGGATTTGAAAGAAAATCTAGTGGTTTTGGCTGGGATAGAGTTAATTTTCTTCATAGTAGCTGGTATCGTGCAGTGTTTTGGATTTGTGACCAAAATGGTGTTGATAACACACCAATGTTTTAGCTATTGCTGTCCAGTGTGTACATAGCATCAAGGCCTTTTCTGTTTCTCATGCTACCCCACCAGCAGGTAGCCAGAGGTGCACAAGAAGTTGGGAGGGAATAGAGCTGGGACAGCTGACCCCAACTGAGCAAAGGGATATTCCACACCATATGACATCATGCTCTGAATAAAAACCTGAGAGAAAGAAGGAGGAAGGGGGACGTTTGGAGTTACAGTGTTTATCTGCCCAAGTAACTGTTCTTGATGTTCTTCTCCTGCTTTCCTGGAGATGGCTAAACATCTGCCTGCCGATTGGAAGTAGTGAATGAATTCCTATTTTTCTTTCCTGGCATGCGTAGCTTTTGCTTTACCTATTAAACTGTCTTTATCTGTCTTTATCACAAGTTTTCTCACTTTTGCCCTTCGATTCTCCCCCATTCTGCTGAGGAGGCGTGAGCAAGTGGCTGAGCTGCCTACCAGGGTTAACCCATCCCAGAGGATACGAATGCATAATACTCTTTGAAATAGGGCTATGAAATTTTGAAACTAGTAAAGACAGGACTTTTCCTACTCATTCCTAAACTATTAGAAAAACAGTCCTTTCCCCACAGAGCTAAAAATATTAGTTACCATAAGTATTGTATACACTTTTATAAAATAATAACCAATGAAACTGATTTAGACAAATATACACACATAGATACACCTCTGTGGTTTTCACATCAGTAAACTAAGAGTGATTATTTTCAGGCAGTAAATTGTGGCATTACATTTCATATCACAGAATAAAAATTGTTTAATACAATCTTTGTCCCCAAACGCTAAAGACTGAAACCCAGGACAGCAAGATAAGACTTACTGGAATATACAACAATATGACTGAAAAATTAACACTATTTCTTGAGCACCTTGTAAAAGAATACTGCAACATATTTCTAGGCACAGCTGAGTTAAATACAGTTTTATCCTTACCTCATATATTTTGGTTAGAACATATTCTGGAAGCTTTTTTTTTTTTTTACATTTTAATGTGGATTTTTTTTATTTATTTCAAATGGCATATACTGGTGAAAAACTAAAACCAATAAAGCAAAAATATTTTTTCCTGACACCAAAAATCCTCATTTAATCTTTTATAGTCCAGTTTCTCTTATTTTCCTTCAACAAGCCTTAAGCTCCTTAGCGCTATACTTTTCATCTTCCTTTCACATTTCTAAGTACTAAATATGTCTCTTCTTCCTGAAGATCTCACAGCCTGTTGTCCTTCATTGCCAAACTGCCTGCCAGTGTCTCTTCACAACAATATTTTTGTAACCCTAAGTGAAACGACCTATCGCTACACTTTTTCTTCTTCCCAACAAAATCAAATTCTTCTCCTTCACATATTTCACATTGTCTCTATTCTACAATATTCACCTACCTGCCACTATATCCTGCTTCTTTCATGATTGGAGATTACTTGAACATTTTTTGTATGTATGTAAAATGTCACATATACAACATCACTATTAACTTTGATGCAATTACAAATTTGTTGTTTTCCTAAGGTATAACACCTAGAAATTGTACAATAACATTATAGAGAGTAAATCTCAAATAGTCTAATCAAAGATCTGATATGAATGGTAAAATTGATAACAACCAACCTGTGCTTTCCTCATATAAGCTAATGGTTCTTTCATATGCTCAGGTGGTGCTGCAGGATGACAGGGTGAAGGAAACCTTAAAGAAAGTATAGTACATTTTAAATGTTCAGATTTTTATTTTGCTTAATTAATCCTGTATTTGTAAATCTAAATATATCTTCTTTCATGACAGCAATAGTAAAACCACTGTGTATGTTGATCAAGAACTAAAAATAACCATTACTTTCAGAAGTATTTCTTTCTCATCCTTTCTGATGGACAGAAAAAATACAAACATATATAAGTACTAATAACATTTCATAAGAGTTCTTCTTATATTAAAAACAATATTTCCTCATAATTTCACATATTTGTGAAATAAAATCAAATGATTTATGAACAAATCAGGTATTTTAGAAGTGTATCCTTAGTGTTGACCTAGGCAAAGTTGAATATCCATTCATAAACTGCATTATGCCAAAATATAAAAGCTGGAACAAAATTCAGAAAAACAAACCAAACCAATTCAAAACACTCATTTGTCTTCCAGTAGTGCAGATTATTTCCAGTGATGAGTTATTGCCAAACACTTCATCCAGCTTAATTTTAACTGTCTCAAATGTCTTTCAGGAAACAAAATTTACACAAAGCTGCCCTTCTAGTTAGCCTGAATTTTAATTTGTTTATATGTATTCAATCATTTCCTATCATATGATTTTGGGAAATCCTCCCCAGATTTCTTCCCATTTTTAACTGGTAAGGTCATTCTTGCAAGTGTTTTGCTGAATCGAGTCCTTCATACTACTAAGACACATTGTTCAAAACTGGTAACTCTAATAAGCTTATTTAAACTAGCACAAATAGATTTGCATACACATTTCTTATTATACTGTTGCATTTATGGCTACACTTGTTATGAAATCCACCTTTCCACCTTGCCAGAATGTAAAGGCAACTTATGCTTCCCAGAAGCCTAATCCAAAGTTTGCTGAACAATAATAAAAAGAGAATTTCACAAATTTGAGTGTGTTTATAACCATACCCCAAGCATGATGAGCACTGATCTGGTAAGTCTAGAGATCCAATATCTTAAAGAATTTATTTAATAATTAATACAACAAATATGTGCAATGCTGTCATAAACATCTGAAAATAATTAAAATTCATTTGCAGCAACTACCTGAGTTACACAAGAATTATGTTAAGACTGTTGGTAGCTTTGGGTGTCAAACAACAAAGAAATTACTAAAGTAACTAAAAAATGCGGTGATATTTGTTTCACTCATTCTTTAAAATGCACTTGAGTCCAATATTTTCACTAGGATGAAAAAGAAATAATGGCATTTTACAAACAGAAATGAAGCAGACACCCTTGGTATGACAGATCTTTCAGATAATAGTAACGCATCCTACAGGTATATATACAAATGAATCAAAAGTAAATAATGTGACTAGAACTTATTAAAAAAAATACTAAATAAACTCACACGTTGAGTTCACTATAAACAGCATTCTGAAGCTTCTTTTCCCAACCTGTTAAAATAAAAAAAAAATCCAGAAGACAATTTCAGGGATTAATACTAATGGAACATGAATCAGAGGTTGCTGTCCTGTCCCAATTCATGTCTACCTACCAGACAGACAGGAAGAGATGAAAAAACCTTAATCTAATTAAGGTAGAAAAAACTGCAAGTTGAGACCTGTATAAAGGTTGAATATCCTTTGTTTCCATCTACTGCTCAAATAATTACAACATAGTTTTGGTTAAATAATTATATGCTATTTTTTCAAAGCCATTATATTATTAAAATAACTATAAATATTAATAGATGCAGCATTCCTGATTATTATAAATCTTATATCACTTACCATCAAATCTTCATATTATAGGTACATTGCCTACAACTTCCAGTGGAAATTGGAAATTTAACTCAGGCTAAAATTTTCAAGAGTACCTCCATGAATGCTAACTTCAGAAGTGACTGAACTCTTGTATCATTCAGAACTTTCAAAAAAATTAGAAGTATCTTATAAAATGATAAAATCACTTCTTTGCATAGTATGTTTTTCAAAATGGTGCTGGAATCCAAGAACTTTTTCCCTTTTAATTTTCTCTGTCTCATTTAATAATCTGGAATCACTGAATGTCTCCTTCCGGCTCCTGTCAACAACAAGATACCAAGCTGCACAAACTACTATTTTCATCATGTATGTCACATATATTCTGACGTAGATCTATACTACCCACAAAGGTATCAATGAAGTATTACAAACCTGATGTCTTCAGAAAATCCTTAATATCTTCTTTTAGTGATTCCAGTTTAATTTCTGGTTTGTGTAGGCTAATCTAATATGAAAAATAAATGAATAAAAAAATAAGCATCAAGTAAGCACTAAAAAGAACGTAACCTGTGTATTTTAAATTATGAAACAAGAAACATCCATGCTTAAGGTTACACACAAAGCAAACTGCTTCCTGCTAACTTGACAATGGTAATTGCAGCCAAAAAAATCAGCCAACTTTTTCCTCACTCAATGTCGTTGCTCTTACATCAGCACCAAAAGCTGTATGGGGGGAAGGAGAGAGAAGGGAGAGGGACTACCCAGTGACATGTATGCTTAATATTCTGAGCAAGTACCCCACATACTCAGCACATATGCTAGACTCTACACATTAAAAGATTGGTCATAAGGTACACAAGTAAATAACTAGAAGCCACTCACTGTATTCTACATGAAAGAATCAAACTGAAAATGTGCCATAACTTCTCACTTAACCTCCCACAGTTCACCTCTTTCAGATAAGAAATACCATCTTCAAACTTCAAATAAAAACTGTGGACCAAACATTCCTCGCTGCAGCTGTGACTACCAAGTATATATACAGCCTCCTGTAATGAAATGCACTCCACACAATTAGGCATCAACCAGTTTTACAAACGAACCATGACACTACCACGCAGATGTTGCTGCAGATTTTTCAGCAACAGCAAGAGCAGCTGCTATAGCATTTCCTTCTTCCTCTATAGCTAGACCAAGAGGAGAAAACAAATAGACCACAAAGGTCCAAAAGGACAACAATCAGAAACTCAGCAGTTTCTGTGATGTGACTGCTAATAAAACACAGAGTGTGGTAATAGCTGAATAACACCAGAGCATAAAACTAGACGTTCAGAAAAGAATAGCAACCCTGGCTGCTAACTCGAAAAAAACACTGGGAGATCTGTGTGCAACTTACTCCACTGTCATGACAGCTCAAGGCATATGTTAGAAGCATATGGCCACATCATCTACCTAGAAATGTGAGATATCTCTTACCAAAACCTACTCAGCAATAGGCTGTAGGCGTATCAGCTGCTGATTCTATTGCAGCAAGTTATGCTGCTATTAAAAATAAACTTTCATCAGCTTGTGCAGTGTGCCAGCCCCAACAGCACTGTTGACAGCACGGCATGATTTAGATCCATCACACACAACTAACAAACTCCACAATCCTATCATTTGCCTTACAGTTTACATACAGAAAAGGGTATTTGCAGTGCTGCACAGCTTGCTGGAAAAGTTAGTCTAGATGAATTCACAACGCAGAATTTTCAGGAAATCTTTCAATTTTCCCTAGCTGAAAGGGGGAATGGCTAATAACACAGAGATTGATAGCATCAGCATTTCTGCTCTTATTTTAAGTCACCTTGCCATTATAGGTAAGGAAGGCTTTTATATTTGGTTTATTGACTGCAATAGCAGAGAGACTGTAAGCATGCTTTCTGAGAAAGAAAAGTGATCATAAGCACAAACCATGAGGTGTGGTGAGTTGCATAACTCTCATGTCAAATGACAAACACATATTCCGTTCAGCACAATGGTAAAGGCAGGCAAAGGATCATCGCTAAAGGCAGGGAAACAAAGAAAGACTTTCACGGGAGTTCTTGGGCAGCTCACAACATAGTCTTTTAAGCACCAGCCTCAAGGAATATCTTAAGAAGGATTCCTTCTGAACCTACTTTGATGGAAAGTCCTACATCCGGTTTGGACTGACGTCTATCAGGCCAAGTTTAATTTTTTTCTGCTGTAAGGCAGTAGTTTTGTACCTCTCCTGTATGAATTTTAAATAAAGTAACATGCCAAACTGGGCAGATTGTGCCTTACTGCTCCTTAGAAGTTGCTGCACACACTTTTGTGAATGTTCAACTTTGTCTTCAGGGTTAAATACGGCCAATTTTAATCCCAAGGTCCCCGGGGTGTTTACCTGTGGGGCCTGGTACACATGCTTCAAAATCTTTTTTAGATATGAAAAAAAAACCTCACAAATATAATTATTTGACAAATGATGAATCATAACAAAAAAAAAAGCTTTACAATCTACTAAAGAGTGAGTTCATTGTCTTGACACTGCAAACAGTGCAAGAAGTGACAAAAGTGCAATCAGGAGAATAGTATTTTAATTCTCTGCTGTTCACGCATATGAAAAATTTGTGAGCTTTTGGCTCATTAAGGAAGGTCTGACACACATATTGATGATCCTTTCTTTTTTGTGTGGTTTCCTGGAAATTCTGGAAATTCATACAGCATATTGCATTAGAGGGGATAAAGGAGTTTAGTCCACCCAGATGACTTCCCATTTTCCCTGTCAGCCCAAAAGATACAACAGAGGACTTTCTTGTAAACTGCTGTTCCCAACAGAGCCTGTTCCCCAGCTGCAGAACAAAAAAAACCAGTGACTCTCTTGTACGCAGCAGGGTGGCAGCCCAAAAAGAAGCAGGACAGCACTTTGGGGAAAACTTTCTCCAGTGATTACATTAGTGCGTCATCTCCACCAGTTACCTTCACCTCTGCATGCCCATTTATTCAGTGAAGTTCTATTTCGCTATTCCTAGCCCTGCTGCAGCTGCAGCGAATACTCCTATGCAAATCTTTAATTTATCAAAACTTTTATTTTTAGCATGTTTCCTATGTCCTTTTCCTTCTCTTGACTGCAAAATGCCCTACTGAGACAAATTTTTATAAAAGAAACATGAAAATTCTCCCCTGAATTATGGGGGCACATCTGTCCCCACTCTTGTGATTTCAAGATGCAATTGCCAAAGCCTCCTCCCATTTCCACTTCTCCTTCTGGATTATGATAGATAGATTCCTACAGCTCTACGCAGAGCTACAGAGCCACAGAAACTGTTACGGACTCATTGCATACTGGGCTGCTGACCAGTTTTCAAATCAGAAATTAGATACCTGAAAGGTGAGAATCTGGCAGACAGTCCAGGTAGCGGCTGCACCCAGTTCTAACACAGAACAACATACTCTAGCTCTGTGTAAGGCAACCAAAGAAGAAAATACTTATTTTGGTAGGTGAAAGGAAATCCCTTCAGAATTGCCTTGCCGTAATTTAACAGAATGGTACCTCTTTGGAATTTACACGGATGTTTATGGGCACTAAACTGAGGAGTCAAGGAGACTTAGCACAGCTGATGTTCCAAAATTACTAGACCGGCTCTCCCACATACTTTTATTTTCCCTTTGGACTAATTGGTCTCATTTATTTCTGTGTTGCACTATGTTGCAAAAAACATTTATGTATTTTGGTAGGGTTTGCTTGTTGTAAACTGCTTGATACAATGTACTGCCTAAGTATCATTTGCATTTTCATCCACTATGGTTTTTTGGTAGAATGAAAAAACATGTTGACAAGCTTTTATTTCTATAAAAAGCATTACTATGATTTACACTGATAAAAATTCCTGGCTAAGGTTTATTGGGAAAAAAACACCCTGATGAAATTTGTACTGATGAACTGAGTTAATTTCCTGCATGATCAAAATGCAGCATATACCCAGGTGGAACTACAGGCTCTCCAATTTCAATACACACATCTTGATGAACAAGTATCTTCCTTTTTTAAAAAAAACCTGGTATTATCAGGAGGCTATCACAAGTAGGGTAAAGGAGCGTGAGCAATATAAGGGAACAACCCACGAAGGCAAAGAGTGACAGCCAGAGCAGGGAAGAAATCACGCTATTCGGAGGCTCAGGCAGGACAAGACAGAGTCCTGAAAGGAGACAGGGATGAATGTAGTGTAATTCAGCAGGTAATAACAAATTATTTTTAATAGAAGTTAATGTCTACCAGTTTCTCTTCCACTGGCACTGTGCATATTCTTATCGATAGGGCACCGGGGTTCAGGCGTTGGGTGTCCACATTTATCTACTGTCTTGGTCAGCTTCGTGCAAGTCAAGAAGCAACCGGCTGTTAGACATTCCTTCATGAAACAAGCTATCATTTCAGCATGTGTTGACACCCTCTTGTCCTTCAGCCGTACAGAACAGAAAGGATAATTTTGGGACTTTCAAAATTTTGCCAAACCTTCTGAAAGGCGGCTAAGGTACTACTAGCAACCCTTCCTATTTATGTTCTGTGCACATCTTCTTTGCCTTTGATTTTGGTAAGGTATCCTGCTGAGATCTGGGCAGTCACCATCACAAGTGATACCCTAAATGGATTACACTTTCTGTACTTGGATGCCAAGATGGAAGAAAATCCAGACACTCAACATTGATCTGGCTGAAAGCAAGCAAAAGGACAGGACAGAGTTGGAAAAAGTCGGTGGGTGTAGTAAATCGATTCACAGAGCAAGTGAACAGAAAGAGACAAATCTATTTGCAAATTAGCATCTAAATTTGGCAATGGCATTCAGTCATCATGACTAGAGCAGCAGTGATCACGCAAGAGGACAGATGAGCCATCAAGGCACAGCACTCGAAGAAGTTGCTAGAGGACCAGCAACATACTACAAAGAGGAGGCTTGACAGAACAAAGTGTTCCAGCATAACTCCAGTGTTAAACTATTTCTTTTTTTCAACAAGAATAAACACTGCATAGAAGTGATCCAACTATACTGAAATGTGGAACTGCATCAGATGAACATATATTTTTATCCTACTGCAAACAGTTCTGCAAATAACTTTACACAATCTAAATATTTTTACAGGCTATCCACCATAATTTCTCTTCAAAGCCTTTTTGGTTTAGACAAGTATGTACACTCTCAAAGTATTTATTACTGTTCATTATGATTTTGGACAAGTGCACAACGTTTTTAGCTTTTATTGCTATTATTTCCCAAATTACAATAAAGCACACTACCCCAAATATAGTCCAACTTTAGCAGAAGTAAATTCAATGAGAGCTAATAAATATTCACCTTTTCTTACATACTCCATTCTGCCATAACTAGATTTTATCAGGATCAAGCCGACTTGTTAAAAAACCACTTCAAGTACGACCACAACAATTTCAACATAAACACTCTCTAAACAGCTAAAATCCTACAAATTTAAGAGAGTGATTTTGGTTTTGGTTTATACGTTTCTGTAACAGAAAGAGGAATCATTCTGAGCACAACTAAACAAATTTCATAATTATAAAACCCTGATTACATTGACAATTTTCCATCCCTTGTACATTTCTACAGTAATTACACTAAAGGAAAAAGTATTGTGAACTTTCTTATACAAGTAAAAATAACCTAGAGTTGAAACAGAGCTTCAATTAGCCTCATACAGGAACAAACAGTTTCAAATGTTATGTTCTCCCACAAGATATGCAGGATACATTTTTAATAATAGAATTTTGATGTTTTAATAAATTTTCTAGGTTTTCTTTGAATATAAAATTAGTGCTGCAAATCAAATACACACACACAAGATAAAAACATATACATTACTAAAAAAAAAATCTGTGAATCATTGCTTCTGAACTCCATAATCTGTTCAATGTATTCAGAACGGCATCCAATTTAAAATTCACTGCACTGCAAATGTTACTACTGAACCATTTAAACCAAAGTACAAGCTCTATCAGGAGGAGACAGTAAGCCCTTTGTTAAATACAACACACGAAAAGGAATCATTAATTATCTGTGATGACTCATGAGCCTATGTTTATTTGCTAAGTTTTATTAAATAAAAGCTACATTTCACAGAAACATTCTTCTTAATTTGATCTTTTACTTAAGCAGGGATCAGTATCAATTTCTGGTTTTAACTGTTGGAGAAAAATGTCATGAAAATAATATCGTCAGATTTCTTGCAGAACATTCACTCCACATAAATTATTCTAAGATGTTTATCTGTACTCCCTTTAGAAGCACACAGTCGGGCAATACCCCAGCTGCAACGTTCCCAGTGCTCCCAAAGCAAGCTCCTCTCCTTCTCTGCCCCATTTGAAGTCTTGTGAAGACCCTTACCTCTCACTTTGAATAATATTTTCTTTAAACCTTTCTGGTACTAGTCACAGATCTGTTCAAAGAGTGATGGCAGAGTCCTCTCCTCGGGACAATCATCCTGATCATGACATATCCTAGCATATCCCCTCTCCACACCTTGTTCATACCTTCAGGCACCTCCTAAAACCTTCTATCACTCTCAAACTTAATACTTGATTGCCAGAGTGGGGTGGGGTGTCAGGGCTGATTCTTACACTCAAGTTACCTCTTTTAGCCTACTTTGACAGCCTTTATCCTGTTTTTCTACAAGTTCTCCTTCAAGTTGTCCCACTACAGACATACCTACAAGAAACAAATCTGAGAACGTCTATATAATTTAGAACTTCTATCTTTCATTTTATTTTCACCTGCTGTTTTAGAAAAGTTCTTCAGGAATAAACTACTGAAGCTTTTCTTTGGTTTTGGGGGTTTTTTTTTAACTTTATTTGTTATTTGCCCCTGGCCACTAGAGGTTCCAGGCAACTCAGAGTCAGATTGATTTCTATTAGAGGTTTCCGGAGGACAAAAATGAAGATTGATGAATCCTAACTAATTAAGAAAGCCTGGCTTCCTTCAAACATGATGAAAAACAAAGTTTCTGAATTGTCTGCAAATGAAAATGTGTTTAAAAGGTAGCATTTTTTTCATGTCTCTGAACTGTTCCATTTTTACTGTCAGTTCACTGACAAAGATTTTCCCTAAAACAAAATTTTAGCAAGATTTCACAAAAAAAATTGTTTTCCAACTGCATTTTGTGATCAAAGATGTCCATGTCTCAGTTCATCTAACCACCTCTAACTTTTTACCTTAAAAACATTTACATTTCAGAAAAGGAAGAGAAAAATTAAGACAAAAGCAAACAAATTTGGTTACAAACTCACACAGTGAAAGCTGTGCCTGAGAAACTGAGATCAGATTTCTCCTCTGATACCCCAATAACCCCAGCAGCAATTCTACCCGTTGAAAAGCTACTACCTAACATTTTGACTCTTTGTAACTGTTAGTCTTTCCTTTCAAACACGCTACAAAATATGCTCAGAAAAAATTCCAAAGCAAATGACAGGCACATTTACACTCTTTTCTGCATTAATCTCTTTGTATTAACTGCAGGCACATTATCAATATACCAAAACTTAACCTACAAAATAAACGTAACATTTATTTTCCAAATCATCACTAACAAGCATATGACCCCACCTCTACTTCAGTCCTCAGGACAAAAATGTGATTATCTTGGTATCCCCAGAGGTAAACCTGTGACAGCAAATCATTTGGTGCCCACGCCAAACTTATTTGGAAGAGATAGTGTATCACAGTCCTTGACACGAGCTCAGCCTCTCAGTGACAGCCAAGCATAGCGCTGGTGTGATCCGTTCAGAACCACAGGGCTACTCTGTCAACTCTCACAAATAATGTCAGGATACTGTGTTTTCCCCAAAATTCCATTAACTCATGAAGGAAACTGTTCCTTTTGAGCTCTCCTTCCTAGACATTAAAAGAAGAGATAAATTTACAAAACAGAGTTTTTTTTAATAATTAGAATACTATTTGTGAGACTACATGACCCCTCAAAAATTTCGGGCAGTATTATAATGGACCTTATGATCCGATCTGACTCTCATGTTTTCAGAGACAGTAAATATTTTTGAGGAAGCAGTATCAGCAATGTCAGTTTCTACACCGACAGATAAACATCAATCTTTGTAAAGGCAAAATATAACTGCAGTATAAATATCCAAAAGAATAAGTAAGTTTTATTCTGATGCATTGCCTCAACACATTTCTCAAAATAGTGTATGCTTCACAAAAAATAGCTTAAAAATAATGTAAAAAGGGACCACCTATAGATCACTACTGCAACCAGTGCAGACTAAGCATTAATCAGAAACTGACTGTTAACCAGCAGACAAAAAACCCATCCATTTCCTATCAATTAACTGGAGTGCAGGTGTGATGCATAGCAATAGCAAAAATTTCGTATTTGATAATGCAACTACAGAAATATCCCATGTAATGGGAGGGAAAACAAGCATTAATTTAATACAGAGAGTATCAAAATTCAGAAACCTTCAGAATTCTGTACAGCTGCTAAGGGATGAAGAAAAGATAAGGAACTCACTGACAGGGCCTTTGCAACTGCAGAGTATAGCAACAATATGACTATACAAGCATTATAAATAAAACAAGTCTATACTGTACATGGAAGAACATAAATGCATGCAAGGTCAATAATAAAAAAATTCAAGATCAAGGAGAACATACAGATTTCTGACAAACAAGGTGTACATTTCGCCCTATTAATTTAAACTACAAGCTCCAAAAGATGACTCTTTACATTGAGAAATCCTCTAGCTGATATATCTAAAAACTTTCCAGTCTTTCAGATCACTACACTGAACTATAGCTTTGATTTAATCTTGCATTACAAAGTCTTCAAACACCTACTCCAAGAATCAACCCGCATATTTGTTGCCCTGTTTATTTTCTTTCCCCTCAGTACTTCATATGACTAGAATAATCTTCTGACCTATATATACACGGGGTTTTTTTCTTCTCAAATAAATTTGTAAAACAGTGTTCTACACAGCTATCGTGACAGATTTGGCTGTGGTCATTACACTGTGTTTTATTTATTTTATAGGATACCTTTATGCTTTAATTATGCAGAGTTTCTGCTTGTATTGAGTAAATTGATGTGCCATAGAGTCAGGGAGGGATTTAGGCATTTAACTGCCCTTTCATACATCAGCCACCCATGGAAGGGCACTGCTAAGGTCCTCTGAGTGTCCACCTGTACAAAATGGCTGTACAAAATAGCCATCCACCAGCAGCATTTAAACACCCCGACAAGTCACAGAATCACAGAATCAACCAGGTTGGAAGAGACCTCAGGGATCATGGAGTCCAACCGTTGCCCTTACACCACCCCTGACGACACCGAGCTTCCTCACGTTTCAAAACAAACATGCAAAGTATCAAATGACTGTGAAATCAGGCCTCATGGGAGACAGAGAGAAAAGAATGAATGCAGAGGTGAGTACATACAGGTTTTATTATAATCAGTAACAGAGTTGTTAAAAGAGTCCTGTTCTGAAATCCCATCACTGCCTTTATTGAGGAGAAGGTCTTGAATTTGTCTCTCCACATCTCATCTCAGGCTATCTGTAATGCTGAATTCCCCAACACATAGCAGAACCCAACATCTATACTCTTTTATAATTCCAGCCCCCTTCAAGTCATGCACATTTGCTTACTCACATATTTAGACAACAGTCAGTCAACAGGAGCAAAGCAGACACACATTTAAAAAAGCATTTAGAGACCAAATCAGCAAATTTAAGAACAAACCAAAACAAAAAAACAGAAGAGGCATGCAGTGATGTCAATTGCTATGGAAAGCTTTAGAGACATTCAGAGAAGAAAATCATGTTTCATTTAAAAACCTAACAAAACTAAGGCAGGTAATGGACTTCATATCCTAAAAAAAAATCTGTATAATTTTAAGCACTGTTTGCCAAAAAAAAAAAAAAAGCACCAAAAAAAAAAACCACCCAAGATTTTATAAAACCCAACCCAAAATATTTCAGTAACACACAATAATCATTATAGTACCACTACTATGTTATTATAGTCATGAAGATTGACACAATTTTAATCTGAAACGTTCCAAATGAAGTTCAGCTGAAATACGAAAATCTGGTTTTGAGTCCAGATAAGTTACTAAATACAAAAAAAGCAACAAAAATGTCCTTTCATGTGCGTTTTTCCTTCATTTTCACTTCCTTTCACCAAATTCTCATTTTCTCAGGGGCACTCTGGAGGAGGAAGGTGGGGGGGAGGGTAATATTTAAAGCTTTCCAAATTAGAGATTAAAAACCAAAGCGATTCGTTTTAGGAACTATTTGAAGCAGTGAGATTTCAAGAGGATCCTCTTCATATTCACTGCGAAATCCTTCAGTCTCAAGAGATGAAACTACAAATACAGCTCTAGAAACAAACCAGCCCGCTCCCCGGCCCCGTCAAGGAGGGAGGGAGGGAAGGGAGGGAGGCCCCGGGGCCCCCGTCCCGGCGGAGGCCGCACGGGCTGGGCCCGGCCGGGCCGGGGGCGACGGCGGGGAACAAAGCGCCGGGGTGGGGGGACGGGAAAGGGAGGCGGGCCTGCGGGCACAGCAGCAGGTCGGGGCTCACCCGGGCCTGTCGCTCCAGCTGGGAGTGGAGGCTGGAGCCCTTCAGCCGCTGCACGATCCGCGCTATGGTGAGGGAGAGCCCGTTGTCCGGGTCCAGCATCGCGGCGCCCCTTTGCCGCACCGGGCCGCTTTCGCCGCGGCACCCCGCCTCGTTCACCGGAGTTACCAGGCAACTGCGGGAGCGGGGGCGGTCCTCCGCGGCGGCGGCCGGGTGGGAAGCGACTCCTCACAGAAAAGTTCCCACCGCCGACCGTGACTTGAGCAGGACAGCGCGCCCTCCGCCGCCCGGGGTGGGGCGGCCCCTGTGGCTCTCGGCCCAAGAGGCCCGACGCTATCCCCAGAACCGAGGAGACCGCCCCGGTGATGCCTTCAGCTGCCGCCTCCCCCCGGGCACCCTGGCTTCCTCCAGCCCGCGGGCTGTGCGCACCTTGGGCTGGATAACGGTTGCCTGAAGCTCTGGTGAAAATCTCACGTGCTGCTTCTATTTCTTAAATAAACGTTTATAATGTATCACTGCTAGAAAGGAAGTCGGAAATAAGTGTAAGGAAAGCCTACGTGTGGGTCTTGGGCTTTGGCCACGCAGCCTGAGTGCCAGCACCTGGCCGCGCTGGTGTTGGAGACATCGCACCGAGCCCGGCCTGCTCGCTCTGCCCTTCGCTCTGTGGAACTTGCAGAGAAAAATGTCCTCGTCCCCTCACTCTGCGTGACTGCTTCAGCCTTACATGCGCATCCAGCCGCTCACCTAGCAGATGCGGGTTCGTAGCAGCAGCCTATGAAGGCGTTTGTAGCTGCTGTCACTCGCTAGTGGCCACCTGTCAGGCCAGGCAGGCTCTAACTGGCTATGAGCAGTCCAGGTCTGTCTCAATAAGGAATTAAAAAATATCTTACGTCATAGTTACTTATGGCTTAATTAACCTGTCTGGCTTTGCCTTGGAAAGGTCTAAGCTTTCTCTTACAGTCAGCTATTGCACCTCAGCTGAGCTGCTGCGGTCTTCTTGAATTGCTTCTCAGCTAGAGCTGACAGTGAAAGGGCTTCAAACCTATTTCAGTGCAGTCAGAAAGATTAGCTTAAAATCATCTTTAGCTGCCATTTAAGTGGCTTTGCACTAGTACGATGTAGCAGGATTCATATCATTAAAGCTTGACAGACAGTTTAAAAAGCTGCTTTTTAGCTCCTGAGATATCACATCCAGATGGTGTGAAGAGCAAATTCAGCCCCAAGGCTCCTTTCTGTGTGCTTCCTGAGCAATACTAGCTGACCTGTACTCAGGTGAAGTTTTATTGCACTCTTGAGTATTCTACCCCTGTCTGCTCAGCATGGTGAGGCATTAACTCAGGCTCAGTACCAGGAGCCGACACAGCCCTCATTTAAGCAGAGCAGCCGTGTGGCACTATGTACATCTCATTGGGTGATACAAATGCAAGAACTTTAGTCCACTTAGTCAGTCCTTCTGGGAAAACCTGTTCCTATGTGCATCAGTAACAGCACCATGTATTCAAATTCTCACTTAAAAAAATAATTTATTAAGCTGAAATACTGATTTTGAGAATCCCAGAATAATTAATAAATAAGCTAAGAGAGTTCAAGGAGGTAACATGGAAAAGCTAAGCTTTAATACCCATTTTCAGCTCTGAGAATGGCTATACCTCTGTACAATAATGTTTCAAGATTCTGAAACATCAGGTTGTAACTTTTTCACTGCTGTAAGCTCTGTAGGTGAGTGACGCAGATGTGAGGAAACAAAGATAGATGTAATCAGTTACCTTGTTACAAAAAACAACAAGATATAATAGGTATAAAAATGCACCTGAACTCATTTCTCTGCAACCTCTTTTGACTTATCTGTGAGCATTTCTGAATAAAATGAAGTTTAAAGAAGAATAGTAATAGAAGATCAGAGATAAAAGGTCTTTAACAAACTGAAGAGAAACCTGAAAAAGTTGCTTATGATAAATCAAAACACTGAGGATAGCTCAATTCTCAATTCATGGAGAGCATGGGGAAATCAAATGTCCAGTTTTCTAACAATGCCTTAAATATCTGTTCTGATTTACATCAGGTTTTCTGTCAGTTCTGCACTTACGTGTATATATGAAGTTAGGGGCAACAGTGAGCACACTTTTTTTCTCTGTATTGGAAGTTAATGAAATATTTGCCTACATTACCAACTGAACAAGCGTACAAAGTGTAATAGCTTTGTGTGCTAGTTCATAACAAAATTCTGCAATGGAAGCAGTACCTCCTCTTGTTGTTGAGTTTTTGTTGTTGTTGTTGAGGAAGATCATTTGTTTGTGTAGGAATTTCACCTGCTAAGACAAGTACATGCAGAAAACCAGGGATGCCACTAAGCTCCACAGCTCAGTGTCTGTAAGTCCAGGGTTTTACATTGCAGCTGCAAGTGTGAGAGGAAGCACTACCCCCTTGCCTGAAACAGTACTCAGCAGTGTTTTCTTTTCTAGTTTTGGGGAGAACCTGTGGACTGCCACTGGGATGGCAATCTTGTATGGCGTTTGGCAAGCCTGTCACTTACCAGGACTGCTTGATATGTGGGGACTCAGAGGTTGGGTATGTTCCTACTGGTAGCACAGCATAGTGTCTGGCTGTTTTCCATGCTGTGATCTGCAGGCACTGGGTTTAGCCAGATGGCAGGTCATGCAGCCAGACAGAAGCCACGCCACCTTGCTGGGTTAGAAGTGTGAATTCCCCTACTCCTGGGGAATGTGGGGAAACGATACATCATGTGAGTTTCATGTGCAGTGCATAAGACTTTGCAGGTCTGCAAAAGCCATCCTTATCTTCTATAGGTGAACAAAACAGGAGAAAAAGCTAATGTCAGCTGCAGAAGAGTAATTTCCTTCAGTTGACTACCTCTGCTCCAAATCTGCCTTTGTTTGTTACCCTCTGCCTGTGCACGTTTGTCACTCTTCATTCCCTGTTTTTCCAGGCTGTTTCCAGTCTGGTTTCCTTCCTCCTATGCACTGGGTTTCTCTCTGGTCAGTTACATCTCCAATATGGGTAGGAAAATTTACTTCTTGTAAATGCCAATCAAAGCTAAAAAGCAAGGTGATATAAAGAGATAGTCTTTACAGCATCTCACCGAGTGCTGTTAACTGCTTCTTGTGTATCCTTACCAAATCCAGTTAAGAAATCTCATGCTTAAGTGCGTGCTTCTTTTTCGTTTCCTTACAAGGAGCTTTCTGCATAGCAGCTTGAGAAATACAGGGTCATTGTTAAAAAATATCACTTAAATAACAGGCGCTGGCAGAAATCCCAACCAACTCTTTAGCCTGTCCTCCTGGTATCACATGACTGGTTTAACTTTGTTCATGTGATGTGTGTTTGACAATTACTGCTTTTTCATCCTGATTTACTTTTAAATTGCAAGTAAGCAACCGCAGTACAGTCAGCGTAGAGTTGTTTTATGATGTCCAGTACCACATACCAAATGTAGCTTGCTGGTTTTATGAGAAGGTCTGGTGTAGCTGTCATTGTTTTTCTGTTGTTTTGGGGGTTTTTGTGGTCTTTTCATCCTTTCCTCTGTCCTACACCCCTGAACACCAACTCTCTTCCCCATTGTGTCACACCTCCTTTTACAGCTGCAGTGCTCTACAATGTTATACCTTTCTTTACTGTTTTTTATGTCAAGTTACTGCAGCTAGCTATAACTGATACTGGTATCCCAAGTGTCTTATATTTATCTGCCACAGCAGGTCTGGAAAGCATCAAGAATTTGGCAAGGGAAAGTAAAAATTACATAGCCAGTATCTGAAATATTTCACCCATATTCTCTCCCTCTTTCCCCTGGTGGGTTTTAGATTGAGAAGACGAGAGGGTATGAAGCAACAGATATATCATCCTGTCATTTTTAAGGCCACATGAGACAAAATACATTTTAATGCTTCCAAATGATTCTGAAGACCAGTTTATTTCCTGGAGTGTAAAAGCAGGCGGTAAAAAGGAAAACCATTCAAAGGAAGCATTGAGTGCCTGGAAGCTTGTCTTTTTTTCCTTCAACTATATTAGTTGACCTAATAACCAGGACTGTCTGCAGGTGTCACCAAAGGAGGCAGTTGCCTTGGATAACAGAGTAATGGGTGACGGAGGTCAACAAAACCCCAGCAGTGTCAACAAAATCCCAGCAGTCCCAATCCCAAACTCCCAGCAGTTGGCAAAATCCTAGCACTTTCAAGCTGTTCCCAAGACACTCTTCCCCTAAACAATTCACAACACTCATACTGCCCTGATCCCACCTTCATGTTTCATTCTCTTGCTGGTAGAAATGCCAAGTCATGAAGTCTCCTCTTAGGGCTGCTTTCTCTGCTGGGGGAACAGGGTTGGGGAGGGACTGGAGGGGGGACGCTGTGCATTTACCTGTGCTGAGGGTGGGTGCATTGATGCAGTCAGTGCTGGCAGGGTAAGGGAAGGACTTACAGTGCAGAATAGGGCTAAGCATGCAATCACTGTCACTTATTACTGTAGATAAGCAACTTACCTTTCCTTGACACCCTGAGTAACAGGGGGTTAATGCTGTCCAGGGAGGAGCTACACATTGTATTCACCCTGATAACATATCACAAATGTTGTTTACATCTGAAGGTTCCTTTTTTTATTTTGTGCTACGAGACACTGCCAAGAGAATGATAGTGTGTGCAATCCCTAATGGCAGACTGGGTCACGTGTGTCCCAGCCAACAAGTGCCACAGAAAGTCAGGTTTAAAAAAAAAAGAAAAGCAACAACATGTTTTTTTTTTTTCCTGCCAAAACAGAAGGATAAGACTTTAAAGAAAAAAAAAACAAAACCAAAACCAAAACTATACATACCCTTATCCCCCTACAAACCTTCCAAATTTCCTTTCCTTCAGACAGGAGAGCACGGCATTTTTATCTCCTCTCAGAACTGGAATTTTTTTGTTTGGGTTATTTTTTCATATAAAAAGCTACTCTTCTCCTGACCTTCATTTCTTCTTTCTCCACTTGGAACTATTTTAAGTCATGAGGGTTTCAAAACCCAGATCCTCCATCTCAAGCCATTAGCAGAACTTCACCTGTGAACTAAAGCATCAGGTTCAAATAACTACTCTCTGGATTCCTCATCTAAGCAGGTTCTTTCAGAGAGGAACATATTCAGTCCTTTGCTCAGTGTGCTCACTCTTTGTATTAGACTAATGTACATTAAACTTTAATCTCAGTTATGAGCCAATCCTGCAAGCTTACCTTTATAACATCCACAGGTTTCCTTGTGTAATCAGAACCACAATATATTGTTTGTAGCTGATAACAGAGTGGTGTAGCAAAACAGAGGTGTAGCAAAAACTAGAAATGCAAGAAAAGGAAATTTCTGTCAGTGACTCACCCTCATCAATTTTAAGCTTTATTTAAATTACTGCCCCAAAAGTAATAGTGTATATTTTGACAAGTTTCAATACTTTATTTAAAGTAATCAGGTCCCATGGAGTAATGAGATTTTTTGCCCAAATACCACTGATGCAATCTGAAGAAAGTAGGAAGCTTAGATGATGTATCTTCACTTATCAGGGCAGAAAACATCTCTTATTGCAGACTATTGTTCATGAGAAGTAATATATTTTATCTAATATGTGTCTGAACTTGAGAGCTAGACTTGACTACCAATGACGTCAAGGATTATCAGTCTAATTTTAGGAGTTTCACATTGCTTCAGTTCTGGATTTTAGGTAGTTTCCTACCAGACTTTGGCTTTAGATAGCTGTAAGCCTCCCTAGAGAGGATCATGTACCTCAGGTCACAATATCTGTTACTGGTACTTTTTAATAGCATTGCTGGGTCATAGCAGCAACTGTGAGTTATCAGGCATGTAAACCAAATAACATAGACAAAGTCCCTAATTTTTCTAGTATTATTACATTTAGTCCATTTTTCATGTGTTTTATTATTAACCAAGTGCCATGGGCTTTAGCAGTAACATTCTATATCTTCTGGTTCGTAAAATCCCACGTGTACATTTACCATGACTATTAAGATATAATTACGCAGATGTAGGATTTCTTGGGCTTAAAATAGAAATGGAGTCTATTGATCTGGATCCATTTTGAAGAGAAACATATGCTGAAACACAAATATAGTTTATATACTGAGTAGTATATGCACTTCATGCATGACATTTTATATCTTAATTTCAGATTGTATATTCACCTATCAGCAAGTCTGTCAGGAAATTTACACAACTGTTGTACATATCCAAACCTTTTAAAAGACATAATTCAACACTCACGAGCAAACGTTTTCCCAGTACATATGTAACAGCTTACTTTAGCCACTTCTTTTAAGGTTCTTACAAATTTTAGCCAATCGGTCTGTAAGCAAGAAATGTACTAAAAAGAGCTCTCTTAGGAGATTCTTAGTTAACATCTCCAAGACAGAGTTTAAGAATATATAGGTGTGCTAGGGTGAGATTCTGTGTTGTCTTTTCAAACCTCTTGATTTCAGTGAGGCTATGTGATGTAAATACAAGCAGAACTTGGATTTTCTCAGTGACAGGAATTATTCACTTTTTAAAAATATCTAATAAATGTGTGTGGTGGACTTCTATAACTACTATTAAAAATACCTAAAACTCTAATTTTCTATTTATTTATTATACAGTATTGAGTATTACTCCACTGAAATAGCTTCTTGGTACCCTATCCTACTTAGAATAGAATCACGGAATCATTTAGGTTGGAAAAGACCTTTAAAATCGAATCCAACAGTAAACCTAACGCTGCCAAGTCCACCACTAAACCATGTCCTTACGTATTGCAGTAGGGGAATTTGTCTTCTGTGGAAAATGTAATAAATGTTTTAAGGTAGTCTGTTATACTTTTGTCCGCTGGCTGGAATATATACAACTTATTACAGAGTCATGTCAGTGCGTGTTGCAAGTCTTCAGCAATAAGTAGTTCACATTGAATACATTACTTAGTGTCTGAATCATAGCCTTCCTCTTCTTAATCATTAAGAAGCAGAACTATAAACTTGGTGCAGAACAAGGATCTCTCCTTGGGTATCAATTCTAGGCACTTTTTATTCCTCAGACTAAGATATGATGACAAAGTGGATTTATCCTTTTTCTGATTTTTTTTTTATTATGAAGGATTAGTAGGCTGACTGGTTTCCTTGTTTGTTACACTTTCAAACAGAGGGTTCAAAAGTAAATAATAAACCAAGAGGATCTAGAAACTCTTGTAAGGTTTTTGTAATTCTTTCCTGGTGGTTATGTAGGTGGAAGATAACCAGATACCCTAAATGTAGCACTCAAGTTTGGGTCGCAGGGATACCCATTTCCATTACCAGGATTTTTCAAATATCCTTTACCTTGACTTCTGCTTCCGTAACTTGATGTCTGCTCTGATAAAAAGAGAGCTGGAAGTGCTAGTAAGATAAACTACAGAATGGAACTGTTTTATACCATCGAAAGGGAGCACTGGGCACTGAATAAATATCTTCACCAACTATGGAATAGATAGAACTGATAGATCTCAGGCAGTGGCAGGGGTCTAAAGAATTCTATATTGAAACACATGCAATCATCCTGTGTTAGTTCAAATGTAAAACTGAGCCCTAGTTTCTAAACACAGCTTCTCTGTTTATATACAGGAATAGAGTATTGCAGCAAATGATCTGAAAAGATTGAGTACTAATGCTGCCTGTTACAAGAACTGTTGTGCATATATGAAACGTGACTAAATGAACAGTTTTTACTGTGGAAATAAGTTCATAATAAGAACATGCACAAGAATTCAAAGCAACCGCCTGAAAAGAGTAAAACGATGAGGTGGAAGAGCAAGCATATGTAACACATGACTCTGAAGGCTGGTTACAGAGCTGTGGAATAGCAGGCTACCCTGCTCTCACTAACCTCCAAAATGTAAATTTGTATACAAATCTCCTTAAAGGAAAAATGCCACTGAAATATTGTAACCAGCTTCAGGGAGCACAAACTCAGATGACTTGGTTTCAAATGAAGCTCTGGGCATTGATAGCAAAAAAAAATTAAATATACAAATGCAGTCAGGTTTTCTGTTTTGCATCTCTGTTTAGAGCTCAGTAAAGAAATCTTTCCAATGCACAACAAATTTGCTAAATCAAAAAAGGGACAGAGGTACTACATAAAAAAAAATATTTTATTAATTAACAGGATACAGGACTGAATCTTACAATCTATATTGCAACATGTTCCCAGAAATACCAAGAAGTAAAATTAGAAAACATTCACAAAGGTCATAGTGCTAAAGGGCTGAAGAAAGATTGGAATTATTTGTGTTCATTGCAATAAAGAAAGTGACAAGACAAGATACGAAGCTGATAAAAGAATTTAGCAGAACTGTAGAGATTTGCCCTAGCTGAGGCAATCAGTCATTAATGTAAGCAGTCGTATAGCAATGTAACTGGAGGAATATGTAGTGACAGAAGAATAACTGTGATACATTAGACAGCAAAGGTGTGGAATATTTTAAAGCCAGATTTTCCCTGATCCAGCTCCAGGAGTCCACATGCCTGAGCTGGAGACTGTCAATAGCTTGCCATAGTCCATCCTCCTCAGTGGGATGCCTCCTTACCCTCCCTAATGACTTTTGTCATTGATCACTTTTGGTCTTCATAGGAAGGACCCCTGTGGCCAACATTCCTACCCACTGTTTACTAAAAGTGCATATTTTCTGGAGCAGATGGGATAAAAAGTGCTCCCAGCTTAAATAAATATGCGGATACACACTAGTAGCCAGTGTGGACAAAAATTTCCTGGTTTTTGTCTGAAACTGCATTCAGGCTTGCACTCATAGACAGTAGAGCAAGGTAAATTTCTTCTGGATAGAGTGTATAGCATCATCCTAAAATATAGCATTAAAATACCTCATTGGAGTTGTTCAACAGCAGAAGGACCCACTCTCACTTATGAGGCTTTTCATTTGGGTAAAATTAGATTAATAATAAAGTCAGCATAATAAAGATTTAGATCGAAGAGGTGACACATAAGCCAGTTTCTTCTCAACAGCATTAAATCTGGAAGGCCTTGGATATTTAGTAACATGTCAGACCAGAAGAACAAAAGTTTCCTATCATTTTAGGTTGGATAATATTGTATATGACCTACCACCTACTCCTTCTTAAAACAGAAAATCAAAATTTATTTAGCAATTTATATAATGATCTGATTTTTTAGAATTTATTTGAATATTTCCCACAGAATCCAATTTTAAATTTCCAGCCTTCTCTATATAAGGTCTTGTTAACAAGATATTCCAGTATGAAATGACTCAGTTTAACAGCTAATGAACGAAATAGTGCTTTACTTTTTATTTTGCCAGAGCATTCCCATTCGACTTCTAATAACAACTTGTATGACCAGTCATTAAGTGAAAACTTTGGGGAGGTCTGTCTTTACGCAGTATAAAATTGCAGCTGACACTTCTGGCTTTCTAACTGAAATGTAAATGAAATTTAAAGAGCTAAGCTCACTGTAAGGTTATGGTTTGAACAAGATTATATTTCTGGTACTGCTGGGTTTAAAACCAGAGTGAGTCAGAGTAGAATCTGGGAGCATTTCACTAGCATATCACTTAAAATGTTAAAAAAAACCCTTTACTTGCTCCAGCAAGTAAATAAGCAAAGCTTGTAAAAATAAAATACTAATTGTCACTGATCTTTTATCACGATCTCATCAGAAATACTGTTCCTACTTCGATTTATTAATTTTCCCCACATTGCAGGATTGCAATATGAATACATAAGAATAAAAGGAGAACACTGGGAAGAAAAAAGGTATTCAAGAAGTGACACAGTAGCCACAATTCGTATGATCTGTGACTATTTTGCACTGCTTTGTCTGTAGAAAGCACGCTTAACATCAGTGCAGTTGATTACAGAAAGGGCCAGACCAGTACGCCTGAAATTGCATGTCCTGGTTTCATTGGGATTTGGTTTCAGTTTGTGGCCAGCCATGGTGATCAAGGCCCTTAGCAGGTAAATCCAGGGCAGCTGACCCTGGCTGGCCTACAGGTGTATTCTATATCATTAACATCAAGCTCACAATAAAAGAGAGGGCTTGGGGGGAAGAGGTGGAGCTTTTTTTGCATTTTGGCTCTTCTTCATTTTCAACAATTGTAATTCCTGGAGCAACTTGCTGGTGCTCTATAGGTAAGTATAGTTTTGTCTCTTTTGTGTGTCATTTATATTGATTTCTTTATTTCATTAAATCTGTTTAACTTCAACCCACAAGTCTTCCTTCTTTTCCCAATTCCCTTCTTTGGGTGGGGAAGGGACATTGGGCGATAGAAAACCTGTTTATTGTTTAGCTCTGGGTAAAGGCTAAATGTAGACATTGCAACTATAAGATAATGACTTCAGGCACACAAAAAATTATTAAAAGAAATCATCCCCATTAGTTGCAAATTTTCAAATGTTTGTTAAAGCAAAATTGATGGTGCATCAAATAACTTTTCTGTATACAAGGATTATATCCTAGAGATCCAACTCTGAGTCTAGCTCATCCTAACTGAGTCTGGCTCTATCAAAAAGTGAGTGTCAGGTATTCAGAGCAGAATTTGTCCTTGGACTTTTGTTTCTCCCTTCTTTTGAGAGATGAGTCTTCTCCTTGGCAGTTTTAAAACAGTTTTGTAATGTAAGCAAAGACTAAACAATGAAAGTGAATTTAAAACTTACATGTTTTCAGTCACATTAACTCCCTGCACAATGTAATATTGTATAAACATGGGCAAATAGTCCAAACTAGCCACAGCGATTGTTCCTTGGAGTGTGTTTTCTTAAGAATTATATAGACAAAATCATGGCAAGGAAGGCCAGTAATATTATCTTTAACAGCCCATCTGTGGTAAAACTCTAGAAATTATTATGTTCAGTGTTTGAACCATATTTTGAAATGACTTAAATTTTTTTTTGAAAAGCACAATAGTTGAAAAAAATCGGAGTATTTTTTATCCCTATGGTCCTGACCTGCCTATCTCAGTTTCTCAAAAACTTATAACTAACAGCTTTCTACCTTCGGTTATTGGACAGCATTATACCTATCAAAGAAGTCCAAAATGCAAAGATAATTTGGCGAATTTACAAACAAAGATAAACATTGCAGAAATTAAGACCTAGAATAGAACTTCAGCTGGGGTAAATTCTCTTCACTCCTAAAGGTCTCCTTGTACCTCATCTTACTTAATTCAATAAGTAGTCCAAACGAGCAGCTAGCAGAGTTCCAGTTAACCAGAAAAAAACTGGCATGGAGATTGTCACAGGAAAAAACCAGGAGTCAAACAATAAAATACTTAGTTGTGTACAAAGAAACGCGTAGCCATGCCTAGCTTAAAATCTTACTTTTATTCTAGGAGCCCCAGAACTTGAAGGTGACAACCCGTCATCTCACAGTCTGAGTACCCTTCCACGCAAAATTATGATGATGGAAAACCAGCAAAATTCCACACATCACGTAATCTTTTGCTTTTATTTTTATTAGATCAAAATCCTACTTGGGTTAAGTGCTTTCAAGGAAAGAGTATTGTTTTTTTGTGGGGATTGCTGGTAGGGGTTTATAGATGATAGTAGCTATGTTGTAACCAGTAGTAATGGTAGAAAGGTATTCTATAGGAGAGAAGTTTTGCAATATCTCCTAAAATTTTTAGGTTCTTCTGAATTCTCTAACTGTTTCATAACCAAATACTCCACTGCAAATACTTTATTTTCTGTTATACTTTTTTTTCTTATTCTTTACCCTCACTTCATGGTCTGAATTGCCTCAAGTAACTAAAATTCATACTCAAAATTCAGTTGTTGATAAGAGACTTTTAGCCAGTTAGTTACTTTGAAAATAGGGAAGATATGTGTCCCTCTTTAGCTACTGCGTAATAGAGAATTCATCAAAATATAAGCAAATTATATATTCAATTTCTTGTGCAGACTTGTGTGAATTTATGTCAAATTTGAGGACTGCTGTTTGTAGAAAGTTTGATTCCTATAAAAACTGAAGCTTTCAAGAACTACTGTTGTTGATTAAATGAATTCTTATGTAAGTGTAATTTTCAGTATCTTTCTAATAAAGACAATACTTATCTTGCTACCCATAGCTTAGGTTCCTTTAAGCCAATGATTATATGATTCTTGGGAACACAGATGTTAATGAACAAATTTCAATAGTATTACCTTAAAGGTATTTATCATCAGTTACAGAAAATGATACTCCTCCAAAAATGTAGATGTCAGATCAGATGTCATGAAACATGGAGTAATTTTTCTCTGTATGTAGAAAGACAGATAAACTTTGGAATCTTAAATTAAAGCCCTGGCTGCAGACATGCTGGTACCAATTCACCCATTAATAGATCAGCTGATTTTCTCCATTTCCTCCCTACTAACTGCACAGCCAGTCTTTTAATGGCTTAGTTTGTGTTGTGAAACTAACATCTCTTTATCTAATTCTGTGGACATGTGGAAATCTGTTTGATCTTAACATCATGACTAAAGCATGGCTTCTTTTGGGAGCGGAGCTGCCTGACAAATACAGCACCGGACCAAGTCTGAAGAGACTGCCTTCCTTTTCCTGACTCTTCCACTGGCTCATTGAGTGGCCTGGGCTAAATATTTTGTTTTCCTGTGCTTTGTTTTTTTATCTTTAAATTAAAACTCATAGCAACTGCAGTTAATGCAACTAGCTTCTTTCATAGACTTCTGTGAGATCTACTAATGAAAATTGCTAGCGGTACAATAGTAGTGACTTTTTGTTATGCGCTTAACTGGAATCTTAAAAAGAAAAGACGGCAGTTCTCAATTGTTACAGGCAGGGGTTTATTTAGCAGTCTGCTCCAGTTTTGAGCTTTATTAAGCAGTTGAGTAGTGTCAAGAACAGTTACACCATTTTGTTGTTAACATTATAACCTATGGGGGCTGTTTCTGGTGGCAGCCCCTGATCTTTTCTGTTTGTTACAAACGGTGTCACGACCGTACCTCAGAAAACAGTCTCGGGTGACTGGTACCTTAGAACATGTGATGGATATTGACTTTGGCTGGTGCTGGTCTAGTAAGCAAAAATATGCTTAAAGGAGTCTGTTAATGGTACTAACACCTGATGGTGTTAAGATAACAAAAAAAGTGACACATTGGGCCATGTGTTCATGCTGGTAAGTTGACATGTGGTTCTAGCACCCACAACATAAGGGTGTGCAGTGCTATTTCCTTGCATCTCTAGCTTGAATCCTGAACTGTGTTTTTCTGGCAAACTAATATATTCACAGGGTGAATAAAAAAATAGGACTGTACAACCCAGTGCATAGCCTACAAAAGAATCATAGAATCATAGAATGTTAGGGGTTGGAAGGGACCTCTGGAGATCGAGTCCAACCCCTCTGCCAGAGCAGGACCAATCTAGGGCAGGTTACACAGGAATGCATCCAGACAGGTCTTGAAAGTCTCCAGAGAAGGAGACTCCACAGCCTCTCTGGGGACCCTGTTCCAGTGCTCTGTAACCCTTACAGTAAAGAAGTTCTTCCTCATGTTGAGGTTGAGCTTCCTGTGCTCTAGCTTGCATCCATCGCCCCTTGTCCTATCGCAGGGCACAAGTGAAAAGAGGTTGCACCTTTCCTCTTGACACCCAGCCCTCATATATTTATACACATTAATCAATCAGATCCCCTCTCAGTCTTCTCTTCTCCAGACTAAAAAGCCCCAGGTCTGCCAACCTTTCCTCATAAGGCAGGTGTTCCAGTCCCTTAATCATCCTCGTAGCCCTCCGTTGGACTCTCTCCAGTAGATCTCTGTCCCTCTTGAACTGGTGTCATGGTTTAAAGCTGGGCCAGCTATTAAACCTGTGGCAGATGCTCTCTGTTAACCCTCCCCACTCCCCCCCCACCAAAGGGAAAAGGGAGAGAGACTTCCGGGTTGGAAAGTTAAAACAGTTTTAATAAACTATAATAATGAAAAAGAGTATAATAATAATAGAAATCAAACATATACAAATATGTATACAAAACCAAGATCAAGCTCCCCTGAAGTCAGCCACGTCACCACCGGCACTGCAGGGCAGGCTCCCGGAAGGCCCAGGCTGGGCCCAGCGACGGTTGAGAGCTGGATTCAGGAATGCACGGATCGGGACAGCAGTAAAATGGACAGAGTCCTCTTTGGACACCGGCCATAGCAGAAAGAGAGCGAGACCCTCGTGATTCCCCCTGCTTTATACTGAGAATGACGTGTATGGGGTGGAATACCTTCACTGGTCAATTTTGGGTCACCTGCTCTGTCTGCTCCTCCCTGCAGGTGTGACCCCCCCCTTTGGCTCTTCACTCATAATCAGTGAGGAATTCAGCAGTGACCTTGGTTTCTCTAACACTGAGTACAGCAAGAGCCTTTATGCATAACATCCCTACCGGTGCCTCAGTGATAACTATAAACTTCGAGCGTTATCAGTCCTGGAAGCAGACGCTGTCTGTAAAACATGCAGTTAGTTTCAGAAAATGCAGTTACTTAGAGGAGACTTAGCTGAAAGTAAAAATCACTGAAAGGAAAATTGGCCTAGTTTAGGCCAAACCAGGACAACTGGAGAACCCAGAACTGAACGCAATACTTCAGGGTAGAGTAGAGGGGGAGGAGGACCTCCCTCGATCTGCTGGACACGCTCTTCTTAACGTACCCCAGGATACCATTGGCCTTCTTGGCCACAAAGGCACATTGCTGTCCCATGGATAACTTGTTGTCCACCAGGACTCGGAGATACTCTCTAGCAGATTGCCTCCTAACCTGTACTGGTGCATTTTATTACTCCTTCCCAGGTGCAGGACTCTGCACTTATTCTTGTTGAACCTCATTAGGTTCCTCTTTGCCCAGCTCGCCAGTCTGTCCAAATCACGCTGAATGGCCGCACAGCCTTCAGGTGTATCAGCCAAACCTCCCAGCTTCGTATCATCAGCAAACTTGCTGAGAAGACACTCTGTCCCTTCATCAAGGTCGTTGATGGAGATGTGGAACAGGACTGGACCCAGCACTGATCCTTGGGGGACTACACTAGTTACAGGACTCCAGCTGGACTTGGCACCATTGATTACCACTCTTTGGGTTCTATTGTGTAGCCAGTTCTTAATCCACCTCACTGTCTGTTCTTCTACCTCACACTTCCTGAGCTTGCTCATGAGGATGTTATGGGAAACTGTGTCAAACGCCTTGCTAAGGTCAAGGTAGACTACATCCACTGGTCTCCCTGCATCTACCCATCCAGTCACGACATCATAGAATGCTATTAGGTTAGTCAAGCATGATTTCCCCTTGGTAAACCCATGCTGACTACTCCTGATAACCTCCTTCTCTTCCATGTGCTTAGAGATGACCTCCAAAATGAGCCACTCCTTCATTTTTCCAGGGATGGAGGTGAGGCTGACTGGTCTGTAGTTTGCTGGATCTTCCTTCTTGCCTTTTTTGAAGACTGGAGTGACATTGGCTTTCCTCCAGTCCTCAGGCACCTCTCCTGTTTGCCACGATCTTGCAAAAATGATGGAGAGTGGTAGAGCAACAACATCAGCCAGTTCTCTCAACACTCTTGGGTGCATCTCATCGGGGCCCATGGACTTGTGTGTATTCAATTTCCATAACTGATCACTAAGCCAGTCTTTGCTGACTAGTGGAGAGTCTTCCCTCCTCCAGGCTTCCCTTCCTACATCCAGGGTCTGGAGATCACAAGGGCTGGTCTTAGGATTAAAGACTGAAGCAAAGAAGGTATTCAGCAACTCTGCCTTCTCTGCATCCTCGCTTATCAGGGCTGCCGCCTCATTCAGCAGAGGGCCCACACTTTCCCTGTTCTTCCTTTTGCTACTGATATATTTGAAGAAGCCCTTTTTGTTCTCTCTTACTTCCTTTGCCAGTTTTAGTTCTAAGAGGGCTTTGGCCTTCCTTGTTGTCTTCCTATACGTCCTGACAACTTCCCTATAGTTCTCCCAAGTGACAAGACCCTTCTTCCACGAACTGTAAATTTCTTTCTTCCGCAAGATTTCCTTCAGAAGCTCCTTGCTCATCCATGCAGGTCTCATAGCCCATCTACCCGATTTTTTACTCAAGGGAACGCACCTATCTTGGGCTTGGAGGAAGTGGTATTTAAAAATTGACCACCTTTCTTGGGCTCCTTTGCCCTCCAGAGTCTTAGTCCATGGGATTCCTGCAAGTAGATCTTTGAAGAGTACAAATTTGGCCCTGCGGAAGTCCAGGGTTGTAATCCTACTTATTGCCTTACTTCTACCTTGTAAAATACTAAACTCTACCATGTAGTGATCACTGTCGCCAAGGCTGTTCCCATCCTTAACGTCCCCAACTAGTGCTTCTTTACTCGTTAATACAAGGTCCAGCAGTGCACCTCTTCTCATTGGTTCCTTCACTACCTGCATTAAGAAGTTATCATCGAAGCACTGCAAGAACGTTTTTGACTGAACATGTCTAGCTGTGTGGGCTTCCCAAGAAATATCAGGGTGACTGAAGTCACCCGTGAGTACCAAGGAGTGTGTTCTAGAGACTACCTCCAATTGTCTGTAGAAGGCCTCATCAACATCTTCTTCTTGGTTTGGTGGTCTATAGTAGATCCCCACAACAGTTTCACTCCCCTTTGCATGTCCCTTAATTCTTACCCACAAGCTTTCAACCTGTTCTACCTCCCCCTCTGGATAGAACTCAATACATTTCAGTTGCTCTCGCACAGAGAGAGCAACACCACCACCTTGCCTTCTTGGTCTGTCTTTCCTAAATAGTACATAGCCATCCATGACAACATTCCAGTCATGGGAGCTGTCCCACCATGTTTCAGTGATCGCAACTATATCATAGTCATGCAATCTAAGGCAGATCTCCAACTCCTCCTGCTTATTTCCCATACTCTGTGCATTGGTATGTAAGCATTTCAGAGAGGGAGTTAAGCCACCAGTTTTCACTCTTGCTATCTGACCATTCCTGGCCCCTTCTGTGGTTACTAACTTATTAGTGAGCCCTGTGTTACTATTGCCCCACGTACCACCATTATGCACCTCGAGTAGGACAGTAGTCTGAAGGCTGTCCTTAGGCTCATCTCCAGTGAGCCTGGTTTCATCCCCTTTGAGCCTAATTTAAAGCCCTTTCAATAAGGCCTGCCAGCTCCTGTGTGAGGATCCTTTTTCCCCTTTGACACAGATGTGCTCCATCTGTCGCCAGCAGACCAGGTGCCATATAAACTTCTCCATGATCAAAGAACCCAAAATTCCAATGGTGGCACCAGTCTCTGAGCCATGTGTTAATCAGGTGTGTTTTCCACCCTCTTTCAGTGTTTTTCCCTACCACTTGAGGTATTGATGAAAACACCACCTGTGCACCCGAACCTTCAACTAGTTGCCCCAGTGCCTTGAAGTCCTTTTTGATTGCCTTTAGACTTCTCTCTAAAACCTCATCATTACCAACCTGGATAACTAACAAAGGGTAATAATCAGAGGGCTGCACCAGAGCAGTGAGCTTCCTTTTAACAGAAACAAGCACCTTTTAAAAATATCTGTGTTCCTCTCATGGATTTCTATTCATTTCTTATAAGCACTTATGCATCATTTATGATGAGCCACAAAAAGGAAAAGGGTTGGCTTCAGTTGTCCAGCGAACATTATTGTAACTTCTGCCCTCAATTTTAATAATTAGCTAGAGGGCTAGGTATATGGAGAGAGGAGATGCAGCTGAGCCTAGTGATAGCTGAACATTGGCTGAGAAGTGCCAACATGAGTCACAACATGAATGAAAAACCATGCGGAAGGAATGAGTGGATAATGATTCATCCCAGATCTCACTATCGTATCTTATTGGCTGTCACAGGGTGTCAGAGGGGTTTTTATGTGATCTTACGTTACACTGGACAGACCATTTACACATATTTATTTGAAGCACTTTTCCCTAAACTTTATACAACACTTGCATAGCAATCTCTGGAGCGAAACTGAATTTCTGGCTGTTCTTTCACCCAGAAAACCCACAGAAACTTTAACATGATTATGAAATTGGACCTGAAGATTTAGAGAGACAATATACTTTATTTGTCCTGTTCATCAGTGAGCCTTGAACATTGTACCAAAGTCACAGCCATCACCTGGGAGTTGTCATTTTCTCCATTCTGAGGAAGATGGTATGACAGGCTGATTGGATGCCCATGAAGGCATCAAGGCCAGCTGTAACGTGTCTGATGAGTAGGTCAGGTGGATGATACTGCAAACATCCAAGAAATTCAAATACTATGAATTGGCACTTCAAAAGAAAGAAAAGTGGTCACCCCTAAAATCATTTAAAGGATACCTTGAAATGTGTCCAGATAGAGTATCATCTATCAAGACCTCCAAAATATTCCAGGCATTTATTAAGCTACATGCCACAGCACTGTCTTGCATGACCACTGGAGATGCACTGCAGGGGCAGCAAGAGCACCTTGTTTGCCTTTTACGCCCTCTGCAGTTGGCAAATGCTATTTCAGAAATCATTGACAGTACAACAGGGTGCTCTAAAGTAAATTTCATCCTTATGTTATTGAGTTCAGATGAGTACGATATAAGCTGGTCTTAATAGCAGTTACTGTGAGACACTGATAGGACTCAAGCTCAGATCACCTTGAAAAATCTTAAAGTAAAGGTGTTCCTAAGAATTCTGTGTGTTCTCCAAAAGTGTGGCCTAATTCAGATCTCCCTGTAGTTTGTTATCATCTGTGTGAGTAACTCCACAGACTCGGTGGCCTTATGCCAGCATAACCCTGGCAAGTGAGAACAGAAGTAAACCATGACTTTCCTTATATATTTCTTTCTTTTACTTCATTTGCCAGGACAAAAAAGACCTGGCACAAACCCAAATTTATTTGTAGGTTTGACACAAGATAAAGATAAGGTTTTCCAAATTCATAATTTTACAAATGGAGTTTCTATTTAAATTTAAGTAAAGATTGTTGTCAAATTAATGAAAAAACAGAACAGATGCTTATTCTTCAGGAAAAAGAATGAGGCAACTGTAAATTGATGTGGTTTGGTTTTGGACAAGAAAAGCATTATACACATAGCATGAAATGATAGAGCACAGCAACTGTTTCGGCTGCAAAACCAGCGTGTTCAGTGTTTGACATTACAGGGGAAAGAAAAGATTAAGACTAAAATAAAAAAAAAAATTTAAATGGCAGATTCTTTTGTTATCATGGATTAGCAGGCCTCCTCTTCTTCAAATACAGGCAACAAAATATTTTTGTATACCTTTCTCTAAACTATCTACACAGGTACACTATGGTACCTAAATTATTTCCTAATTAACAAAGCCAATTTTATTAATAAATTAGCATTGCTAATAAAGTAGCCAACTCAAAGGAAGTTCTTGCCTAAAACTTCCAACATCCCAAACAATGCATGATTAAGTTCAAGTGGGACAGACTTTCAGATTTTGTTTCTCCTAAATAACAAAATTACATCTGTGATTAGCAAGCATTTCATTTTTGTCTCTCTTAAAGCTTGCAGGGAGAGAATGAGATGATACTGATCTGCATGAGAGAGTGATCTATCGTGCAATTAGCTGAATGTAGTGGAGAGAGAAATGATGTTAAAGCAACTCAGAACTGTCCAAACATTAAGATTATTGGCTGTACATTTGAGTAAATCTATGCAAAAAAAATGCCTAGAAAAACACCACTCTTTGATCTTCATATGTTTCATGTAGAAATCCACTCCAAAAGGGGAGTCAAGAGTTCATAGCAAATTCTTACTCATTTAGTCTGGCAATTTAACCAGCAGATGCTGAATCCAGCTCAGCCCAGGACCAGATGGTATTCATCCAGAACTTCTAAAGGAAATAGTAAAATTATTAAACATGATGTGTAATCTCTTGCTTAGAACTACGTTGCTGCCAGAGAAAAAAAATTGTGCAATGTGATGCCAATGCTTAAAAAGGGCTCCAGGGGAACAAAACTGTTGGAATTATGAGCCAGTCTGTAAGCCTGGCACCCACAGAAAGAAAAATGGTGGGTATGGTAATAACAGATAAAAAATCCCTGGACACATGGTCTGCACAAATTTTGTAGAGGAAAGCCACACCTTGCAGATTTAGAGATCTGAGCTTGTGAACAAGATGATCCAGTTTGTTTCAAACTGTAACTACACAGTTGTTGGGATTTGCACAACATAGCAGTCCCTCACTCATTGTGCTTTTGGTTGAAATTAGTACCCTCTGGAGTGAATCAGGGCTCAGTACTTATCCCTCAACTCTTCATGTCTATGCTCTACCCTCTGCCTCCCTCCACTACGCTCTCCACTCATTTGCTGTCTGCACAGTACGTGACTGAGCTGAGAGGCTCCACAAAGCAGGCTGCATCCAAGGCAGTTTGGTCCGTTTTGCATTTCTGCTGACCACATGAAGCCTCCGGCCACGTCTGCTGGCCTCATTGGCTTCAGCCCTCTTGCACGTGCTTAGGAAGCATGCCTTGACACTGTAGCAGGCCCATCCCTTGGGATGGTGCTAGGTGAGGGGCTCATACCATTCTGGGGAAGCTGGTACTTCCCACCTTCCTACATACAGTTGAGACTGATATGAGAGACATGCACTGGCTTTATAGTGTTTGTTGTACTGACCTGCAGCCCTGGCCAGCCTCTCACTCCCTTGAGAACAAGGGGGTTAGTGGGACCATGCAGGGGTATGTACCACTGATGACCAACTGCGTCTAGAGCTTCCAGAAGTGAAGAACATTATGCCAAGTCCTCCATGAGAGCCCACTGCTCTCGAACAGTTCAGCCTTTTCCTTGTGGCGTGGTCATGGCAGGTTTTTTTATGCACAGCCTGGCTCTGCCACTGGCACCACCAGTGGGCTTGCATCAGGAAGACATGAATGGCAGGAGATGAAGCCATCTGCTCACATGTAATTCAGGAAAATAAGCCTGACAAATGTCATCTGAATTTGCACATCTAGAAAAAGTGAGCTGCAATGCAAATGTGGCTCTGGGCTACCTTTGTGGAAGTGGAATGGAAAGGTCTGATTTCCTTATCTCCCCAGGAAAAAAAAAAGTCAAAAAGGCACTCTCTCCTTAGGTGGGCAATCAGAAGCAATTAATTGGAAGCCAAATTTCTGGCATCCATGAGCATCATGTGGACAGAGAGCCAGTGAGCCATGAGGAATTGGTGATTCAGTGGTGACCATGCTGGTAAAGGTCTTAATAACTCAGTAGAATACATGCTGAGTTTTTCAGTGACTTGCATGCATGCTTCAGGCTTTGTGTTTTGTTTCTTTATCTTAAAACATGATTCCCTCATGCTATGGGCACAACCCGTATCATTGAGCTGCTGTATCACTTCTTGGTTTGTTTCTTCATTGCTTCTCTAGGAGGAGCTTTCCAAGGCCTGGGATGATTCAACACATGGCAATCAATGTTCACAAACAGTCCTGGAAGACTTACCTGGGCTGAGGGAGTGAACTTGGCATGTGGGAGTGAAAGGCAGTTATGAATGGAATCCCACAGGAAGCTTTGCTACAGCTGTTCATCACTTTCATAAATGTTCCACAAAATGAGAAGAGGGGTGAGGTAAAAGAGTTTTCTGCTGATGCTAAGTCATTCGAGGTGAGGAGAAACAACAACTGACTTTGAAAAATTACAGAAAGCTCTTTCTGATAAAATGGGAAAATAAAAATCACTGCAAAGTAGAAAACAATTATAATTTTTCATGAACTGTGTAGGGCTCTAAACTAGATATTACTGTGCAAGAAAGAGACTACTGAACTTACAATAGGTTCTTTCATGAAAGCATCAGTTCAATTCTCAGTAGTCATTAAAAAGGCAAATAGGATTACAGGAATTATTAGGAAAGGAAGAGAGGAAAAAAACAACACAAAAACTCAATATGCCATTATTTAAATCCTTGATTCATCTTTATGTGTTAACATCTGTGAAAGACTGTAGAATAACTAGAAAAGATTTTAGACCTGGGCCACGATGCTCATGGAAGGTATGAAACCACTTGTTTACACAGAATGAATAACCAATCTGATGTTCTTCAGAGATGACAAAATCATAGAGAAGTTGACTTCAAAATGATAATTCATTCTCTGTCACAATACAGGATACAGTACAATAGCCCCAGCACAATCTCTTTGATTGCAATGATCCCCCTAATCTTGTCTTCCCTCCTATCACTAACTGCGTCTCCCCCCAGGCTTAGATTCACTCTCTTTCTTCTCTTCTTTTTAACCAGGTCCTGGAGACTTCATGGAAGACTCTACGCAATCCAGTTTAGCAAGTCTGGAAGCCCAGTGGATGATGACAAGTGCACAGTCTTAGCCTGTATTTGACAACATATAATAAAAATTAATCTCTCCCTTTAGTATAACTAAAGTATAGAATCATAGAATCGCTTTGGTTGGAAAGGACCTTTAAGATCATCAAGTCCAACCATTAACCTAGCACTGCCAAGTCCACCACTAAACCATGTCCCTAAGCACCATATCTACTCATCTTTTAAATACCTCCAGGGATGGTGACTCAACCACTTCCCTGGGCAACCTGTTCCAATGCTTGACAACCCTTTTGGTGAGGAAATTTTTCCTGATATCCAAGCTAAACCTCCCCTGGTGCAACCTGAGGCCGTTTTCTCTTATCCTATCGTTTGTTACGTGGGAGAAGAGGCTAACGCCCACCTTGCTACAACCTCCTTTCAGGTAGTTGTAGAGAACAATAAGGTCTCCCCTCAGCCTCTTTTTTTCCAGGCTAAACAATTCCCATTCCCTCAGCCGCTCCTCATAAGACTTGTGCTCTAGACCCTTCACCACCTTCATTGCCCTTCTTTGGACTCTCTCAACACCTCAATGTCTTTTTTTGTAGTGAGGGGCCCAAAACTGAACACAGTATTCAAGGTGTGGCCTCACCAGCGCTGAGTACAGGGGGACGATCACTTCCCTAGTCCTGCTGGCCACACTACTTCTGATGCAAGCCAGGATGTTGTTGGCCTTCTTGGCCACCTAGGCACACTGCTGGCTCATATTCAGCTGGCTATATATAGTTATATATATACATATATATACATAAACTATGTATATATTTTAGTATAACTATAGTATAGTATAGTACAGTTGCTTCTTCATGGTACAGGAATAACCAAACTATAACTCATCCGAACACCAGCAATTAACCCCTCACCCCAAAAGTATAGTGGTATAACCAGTATAAAAACTGTAGATGAAAAATTAATTGAGAGAGAATCCAACCTCAAATAGCAACACATCTTTGGTTAAAAGTAATAGAGGAAATACTGCTAATATCAGCCATTCAACACAACTGAAACTGATTTCTCTAATGCAGATCTAATAGAAGGTGCCAGGAACCCAAAAAGATCTCTTCCACATTAAGAATAAGCCCAGAACAACAATTTGACATCTTGCTTACAGAAAGACTCTAACTCCATTACAGGCTATTTAATTCAGTAAAGGAATTGCTAAACACAATTACCCAGCCTGTGTTTTGCAGCAGGTCAGACCATTATAGTAATTATAAATAATTATAATAGCTTCTTTTTATACAGAAAGGTCTCTTAAAGCTCAGAATCATTCAGATTGAATGCTACTTTGCAACAGAAGAAAACACTCTAAAGTTTAAAGACTTCATTGAAGTGAGTCGCATATGGATACAGAAAGCAATTTTGAGATTCATGAGTGGAAAAATTAACCAGAACATGTCGTTCTGGATTAATTTCCTAACAGTATGTTATACCTTTGAAACTGGAATTGAGTCCTTGCTGGGCTGAATGTTTTTTTCAGCTGAGACAGTTACACGTTGTATACACCAGTTGCTAGCTTGAGTCATTTTATCTCAGATTTTTAAAAACTGCAAAATTCTGTAAAAGAAATGGAAAAAATATAATTACTCTGCTGAAGAAAAGAAAATTTAGAAATTCAGACTTTAGATGTAACTTTCCAATCTACTCTCCTGCATACCCAGTCCAGTTAATGGCACTATAGAGCAAGGCTGGTGAGACTGGAAAAGAAATCCAGGCCTTCCAGTCTGTGTATATCAACTTTAAGGGGCCCGAAGCTGTTACTAGGAACCTGTTATTGATCTGCTTATTTAACTAGGAGAGAATTTGAGTGTGAAATTTGTTTTCCATTGAGCTATAGCAGGGATTCACTTATAATATTAATTTACTTTTTTGGCCATAAACAAGCTGTATACTGTAAGCTAAACGCCCATCACTTTCTGGAAACACCAGAGAGGATGATGTTTATGTATTCAAAAAGCAGAACTCAGAAAAAAGAGTTTCTTTTAACCAATCAAGATCATTGTGCGTTACAGTAATGCATAACTAATGTGCCACAGTTTATCAGTTCGTAAAGTTTGCATTCAAGTCATATACAAGTCCTTGCACTGAGAAAATGTGTAGGATTCAGCTTATATTAACTGACAATTCTAATATAATACTTTCATAAGGTTTGATCCAAGAACATTGAAATTAGTGAGTCTTTCTATTAACTTCCTGGGGTGTGGATCAGTCACGTACAGCGCTTTCGTGCGCATCACCAAATAAGATAAATGTGACAGCTCTCATTTTTCTGAGCATACCCAGTTTTCAGTCTGCTCAAAAAAATGTGAAGGTAAGAATCGTTTTCATGTAAGGCATGCAACATTTTCACTATGTTTTTCTCTTCTCTGCCCTTTTATTCAGCTACTGTTACCATTTTCTATGTTGTTCATTGAGAGATGGATTTATCACTCTCATCACTCACTGGCTGTGATTTATTGGCCGTGGCAATACGGACTCCCTCTGAGAAATACTGCACAGATGTGAGTAGAAGCAATCTTCCAAGGGGTTAATGCTGTAATCTTTTTCTAGCCTGTTTACAATCCCAACAGTAGGCCAGTAACAGAAGAGGGTGGATCTAAAAAAGTACCGGAGGGGATGTGTGTGTGGATGTGCGTGCATACATGTGAGCGTGTATGTGCACACATGCTTTGCTTTTCTGAACTGCCTTGTGTGCCACTGGAATAAATCTTGTTCAGCCTGAACAGGGCTCTGTGTGCCGGGTGTCTTGACGGAGAGTTAGAAGAGCTTCCTTGCACAACTGCCTCTCTCATATTTCTCCTGAAGATTTCATTCAGAAATGTATTTGTTTACAGAAAGAGCGGGCAGATAGTTACAAACCCACCTTCTTCTTCATCAAAGCTAACCTGTGGACACTGAAGAATGGAAATAGTTGATGCTAGCTTCCTTGGGAACGGTACCAATATCACTGCTTTCCTGTGCGATATCATCTTGGAAAATGACACTTTTTTCTGTGTGGATGATCCAACTTATCCTTCTAAAGGTATGTATAGAAACAGATTTTTTCAGGCATTTTTAGTTCGAGAAGGAAGTAGAGGTACTATAGAAAGAAACAGCTACACGAGGCTTTTTTCTGTGAGGGAGTGCAAAATCAGCTGCTTGCTGATAAGTTAGGATGGGAAACAGGCAGGAAAGAATTTAGTGTGTGCTGGTTTTCCAAGTTAAAATTTCAACTAGAACAAAATTTTGCTATAATGGAAAACTAAAACAGCAGCACTATTGGGCACAAAATGTAAACACCTCTGCTAAGGACTTGGAGAAACATGATTTTTACTCTTTGAGCAATTCAACAGCAACGGAGGTATCTGATCTGATACCACATATGAAAGTGATTAAATATGAAACTATAGCACTCTGAGGCTGAAGAAAATCATCGATGTATTAAAATATTTTTGATTGCTGTATCATTTCTTACTTGTGCATAAAGAAGGAACTCCCATGGGGAGTGAGTGCTGCACAAAAAGTAGTGTGAGCAGAACGTGCTTTTAAGAAGTCATATTTGGCTCTCCAAATGGACATTGTATTGCATGTATTGTATTTTAATGTTATGCAATTCAGGTAAATCAGAATAAGTTTAAGAATTTGAGAACTTCCACTGATTTTATATTGGTGTAAAGACATAAACCTTAGTAAAACTGAATACCAAAAGGTTTTTGAAAGGATTTACCTTTTGATTAAAGGATGAAGCATACAAGTCTATCATCTGTATATCGCATAACTGATTTTTTCCTTGTGAGAATTTTCAGATTTGCATCAGATAATTCGGATTCTGCTGTATTGTTTGATATTTCTGCTCAGCGTTTTGGGGAACATTCTGGTAATTACAGTGCTGATAAGAAACAAGCGGATGAGAACAGTCACCAACACATTTCTGCTGTCACTAGCAGTCAGCGACCTGATGCTCTGCCTTTTCTGCATGCCATTCACCCTCATACCCAACCTGCTGAAAGATTTTATTTTTGGTAGCGCTGTTTGCAAAACTGCCACTTACTTCATGGGTAAGTCTTGGAAGTTTATACTTATTTTGAAGATTGACTAATGAGATAGGTGAGAAGGTCATTAAAGACAAGTAAAAAGCTGATTGTTTCCATTTGCCATCGAACAGTTACCAAAATCATAAAGGAACAACTTTTTAGTCAAATCTGTGTGGTTCTAGTTTCCTCTGTATGATCCAGCAAAACACAGAGGCACCACTTGATGTTAACTACACAGAAGTGTTTCACTGGATCAGGTTAAGTGAGAAGTACGTTGCATGACCAAGCTTTAATGAGGAACCTGGCACATGCGCTTGCTTACCCATTGCTGACAGAGTTATTAGCAGTGTTCAGATCACCCATCAGAAATTACAGGGTTGTACAATCCTCATGAAGGTCAGATTTTGCCCACAGATTTTTGCTAGTAGTGATATATGAAAAAAATAGGCCAAAGTAGGTGTCATTTGCAGAGCTGGAAGTTAGAGCAAGCACTTTTTGAGAACAGACCAGGCATGATCAGAGCTCACCAGGAGACCACAAAATACAGATACAGGTTTTACAGGCTGACTTTTACGTGCTGTGCCTTACCTCCTTTGGTTGTGGAGCCAGGAACTTCAAAATGCCTGGATTATGTATGTCTATGTAAGCAATTGTGTCTCACTTCCAATATTTTTTGTGAATTTGCTTGTTTCTTAAAAAAAAAAAAAAAAAGAACATTTACGTAAAGTTTTTGCTGCTTTGGGAGACCCTTGGTTAATTACAGAAACCTTAGGTCCCTTTTCAACCTGTGCCCTTGAGAACTTTGATGTAATGTGAAAGTACACATCCAAAGTGTGTGAATGGGAAATCAACATATTTTTGTAGATAAAACCAATAAAACTAAAGGCCATGTTTAAACAATTATAATGAATTGCTGCCATAAATACCATAAAAAATTAGTGAAGCATTATCATCTTTCTCTTGTTTCACACTGTGTAAATTACTTTATAAAAAATCCAGTGAAATGTTTTTGAACATGAAGTTTTTCATTGTGAAGGTGTTTTATTTTAAGAGTCAGAATGTGGATATTTCCCATTAGCAGTTCAGGTTAACAGAGGCTTCAACTGACAAACAGACACGGACACCCATTGTATCAACTATGCTCTTAATCTTTCATCTTAAAATGTGGGAAGCCTGATTTTAAATTACAGATAATTTGTGTAAAGTAAACTGTAAAGTTATTGGCATTTTATATTTTGATCCACATTAGAACATTCACAAAGATCATTTAATGGAAGCTCATTCAATGAAAGAAAAATTTCTGATAAAGTTAAGAAGAAATATTTATATTCTTGCAGTGACAAACTGGGACACCTCAGTGACAGAAATACAAACCACTGTGTTGTATTTTAGAATATATGAACAGGAGAAATTAAGGGTACTTGAAGGACAAAGATTCTGCCTCATGACTTCATTTCTCCTGCTTTGTAACTCCATTAACATCTATTTTAAAAAGTGATAACACATTTAATTCTCTTGAATGAGAAAATCAGATTCACCAGTCAAGCAGGACACTTAAAAAAATTAAAACAATAGAAGAGGGACTATGAACTTCTATGTTAAAAGAGTAATCAACAGCATAATTCCACTGATTTCAAATGCTTGCTTGAACTTCAGTGCAATTACTAGAATGTATAAAGCACAGCAGCAAAGAGAATTAGGCAGAAAAATTCTTTCCCTGTCATCAGAATTTCATCATTTGACAGAATTAATCTTTTCTCTTGGAATTCTGGAGTTAAGAGAAGCACAGAGCAGGAACATCAGTCCGGAGACTCCCACCCATTGCCCACACACTCTTCTCTAACTTAATCAGTGTGATATAAATATTTTAGCTTATAAGTAGTTTGCTATATTTTTAATTTTCTATATGCATACAGAAAGACAGCAAAACTATTTGAAAATAATAGGAACCTTTAAAGCAAGAGAATAACCTTTTTCTTTATTTTATATATATAGGTGTCTCTGTAAGTGTATCTACATTCAACCTGGTTGCCATATCTTTGGAGAGATACAGTGCCATTTGCAAACCTCTGCAGTCCAGGGTCTGGCAGACAAAATCTCATGCCTTGAAAGTGATTGCTGCTACCTGGTGTGTTTCCTTTACTATCATGTCACCATACCCAATTTACAGCAAACTGATACCTTTTACCAAGTATAACAACACCACTGCAAATATGTGTCGGCTCCTTTGGCCAAGTGATGTCATTCAGCAGTCTTGGTAAGACATAACTGACTGTTAGCAAATGCATAATTATCTGGTGGAAAACAGGATTTCATGGTAGCATTAAGCCTATTGAAAATCAAGTATTAACCTTCAGCAAACATTTACACTTCTATCATGCTTATTTAGGAAGTTAAAAAAAATCATATTTTAAAGCTGCATACATTTTGACACTCATATGAACTTTCCCTTGTCATAGGAATGATACCCAACATGGCAATGATTCTCACACTATGGTCTGCTAAGCCCCTCCTGTTGCTGTAAAGAAAGCATCTGTCACTCTTCAACTACGAATACTGCTTTCACTCATTTATACATGAACTTAAATATTTTCAGAGAAACCCTTGATTAATCTTTGTAAAATGCAAACATATACAAGTGCCCCTGTGTGTGCTGCCTTGCCTGTTTGAAGGCAATTTCTTTGAAGGTCCTCTGAAGCAGAGGAGTAAAATATGAGAACTTGGAGAGGTTGCAAATGCCCTTCTTGAGAACTGAACCCTTTTGGTCCCTTCAGAGTATAGGGGCAGAGAGACGAGGGGAGAGACAGTGCTCCAATCCTACATCTACATCCGACACTAATCTGGTTACAGCAGGGAGCCCCACTTCATGGGTAGAGACCTTCTGCCCCCTCTAATCACTAATGGAGTGACCATCTCCTCTGGATGACAGATGTTTTGCAGCCATGATAGCTTTGTTCCTGCTGTGATTTTCTGGGGGAAGAAGAAGAAGAGGTGGGAAGCTTCTAATTTCCAGAGCTGTCAAAACGATGCTTTGTATTAGCATGAAAAAATTTCAGAAAAGTCTTAAAATCCTCCTCCCCCGCCAATTCTCACCTGGAGAAAAAGGAGTTTTTCTGGTTTTGTGCTGTTCCCTGGTCTCAGTTTTTCTTTTGATTCTTTAGGTACATTTTCCTGTTACTCGTACTCTTTCTTATACCTGGGATTATAATGATGGTTGCTTATGGCCTAATTTCTTTGGAACTCTACAGAGGAATAAAATTTGATGCCAGCCAGAGAAGATCTTCACGAGGTAACAATATATTTAGGTTTGGGGTTTTTTTTTAAGTTAGAGTTGAAGATATGAGCAGTCATCTTGAGGCTACGGAAAGCAAAATTCTCTATTTGCAGAAATGATCATTATGGTCAGTCATGGTCATGAACATGCCAGATGCATTTGTTCATTGAAGTTATTCCATTAGTCACTAGCAAATAATGCCTCACCTGTGGCTTGTTTGCAGAGACTCTGGGCACGATACCTTAAATTTCTAATTTGCTTGTTATAGAAATACCAAGATTTCTTTTTTTCTGGCCATAGATGAGGACCACTTGTGTCAATAAACACCACAATAAAAATTGTCAAATTAAGAGAGAACCATATAATTTTGAGAACTATCTTCAGTGGATACTTGAGCAAATGGTGTTCTTGCATCTTTTGCATCAATTTGTATAGAGTTAAGATGTGAGAATATTGGGAGATGAGGATGCAGAGCAGCTGATATACAACTGACTCAGAAGTAGGCCAGTGCTTTCTTTGCAGCAGTTGTTCAGCTGTGAATTATGTTATTTATTTAGACTTAGACTCCATTCTCCATTTTTTATTTTGAATCACTGTTCAGAGTTATTATTTTGCCAACTATTTAAGCACTAATTTATGTGTACAGAAAGAAAAGTAAGTACCTGCAGCGCCAAATATGAGGATGGAGATGGATGCTACCTCAACAAAACCAAAAGAAAAAGGAAAATGCCATTGCAACAGCTCTCTGCTACTAGCCATAGCAAAATAGAGAGGGTGAGAAGCAGCAGTTCTTCTGCCAACTTAATGGCCAAGAAGCTCGTCATCCGCATGCTCATGGTGATAGTGATTTTGTTTTTCCTTTGCTGGACTCCCATCTTCAGTGTCAATGCCTGGCGCGCGTTTGACACCACTTCGGCAGACCAGCGTCTCTCAGGAGCTCCTATCTCCTTTATCCACTTGTTGTCCTACACTTCTGCCTGCGTGAACCCTATCATATACTGCTTTATGAACAAGCGTTTCCGCATGGGTTTTCTAGCCACTTTTGCCTGCTGTGCTAAGCAAAAGCCCCCTGCAATACGGGGAGATGTTGGTGATGAAGAGGAGGGGAAGACCACAGGGGCTTCGCTCTCCAAATGTTCTTACACGCATATGAATGCATCTGCACCCCCCTGAGCTGTGTCAGAAGAGGCTACCAGTTGCCTGCAGAAATTCAAGTATTTATCACCTGGTCTTGGAAAGTGAGTGTGGCACCAGCTGAATGTGATTTAGTTCTGAGGTAATGAAACACTTCAGTTGACAGTAAACACAGTGAGAGTTTTATGGGAAATGGATGCTATCGCTGCCTGAGCTTTCTATCACTTTCTCTTCAAAAGTACAAAGGAGGAAGAGGGCTCTTTGAAGATAAGGGACTTTATTAAAAGCCTTAGAAGATGCCCTGTTTGTCATAAATTCTCCTGTAAAAATTGGTGTCCTGTACATCAACAGTTTAGCTCAGTTTTCGGCTGCAGTTCTCACTATCTCTTAAAATTTCCAAGATGCTAATAGTCTGTCCTCAAACATGAATACATGTATTACAGTCTTCACTTCAATATCTACGCCTCATAATCAAAATCTTTTGGTTCTATTCGTAGTATTTTTTCACATTATTTTTGCTGAGCTAATACATGTTGAGATCATTTTGGTGTCACAGTCAATTAAAAGAAGAATTTTGGGGTAGGGATAATAGGTTTGTCCATGTGAAAATAATGCTTTTAAGTAAAATAATTTCTTTTTTTTTTTTTTTTTAATAAAATGAAAATAAATATTGGTGCCTTTGGATGGAATGCATTCTTTATTTAGGCAATAACCTAAGTTAACATCATGTCGTGTACTTTTGGTTTAGATAAAACCCATAGAACAAGCACAAAGAAGTGTCTTTCTTCTGTGCAGCTGCAAGCATCCACATGTGCAAGCGGCAGGGTCTTAGATGAGCCCCAAAGGCTCACATGGAAATTATCACACTGGGAAGCACAGGGATAAATGCTTGGGATACAGGCAAAGAGGTGATTTTACAAAAGACACAGGACTGAAGATGTAGGATGCTGCCAACTGTCATAATACGTTTCACAAACATACTTACAGTCACTCCTGGCGTGCTACTGCCCACATGAAAAGAGAAGCAGGAAGAGCAGACACAACGAGCAAAGGCTGGAAGACCTTCTCAGAAAACACACTTTTTCTAAACTTTGGAATAACTATTTTCTCCAACTACATATATTCGTAAACAGACTCAACGTAGGAAAAAAATCTTTGAATGAGGTAATTGTTGGTGTTTTATTGAGCAAGGAATTCAGGCTCTTTCCTGTGCAGCACACGGGTGAGTGTGGGTGTTCAGGTCATGCCCTTTGCTGTGTGGAGCTCGGCAAGAGAAGTTATATCATTTATTTTGTTTTGTGAAAATATCCTGTTAGAGCTGCATCTGTCTTCTAGCTAAGTCAATATCATTTTAAAAACTGGTTATTAGACAAGAGATTAAATATGAGCACAGCGTGAAATGTAGATGTGGATATTAAATATAACCCCTCTCAAGGTTCTTAATCAGGAAAATCTGATCTCTTTACAGAATGATTTTAAATTGGAAATATAGTTTGAGTTCCAGGCACTCAGATCCATGTTCTGCACTCAATTATTGCCTGAAACAGTTCACCCATACAACTTAGCATACAACTTTGGCTATTATTTTTTTTTGCATCCAGCTTGTCCACAGACAGGAAATTAAAAAAAATTTCTAAACACTATTTATGCACAATCCATAGAAACGATGTTTTGCCTCCCACGTTAATAAAGTAGCACTGCTCCTGGAGACATCAATCTGACCTTTTGCAAGTACCCACCAAATTAAATTATGGGATTTAATGGATAATAATGAAATGAAAATTTTCCTTCATTTAAGGATGCAGGATGAGACCCTCTACAAACCTGTCCGATGGGTTGAAACTGAAGGAACAAACTTAACTGCTTTTGGATTTATGTGGAAGAGTGGGAGCACGAAAAAATATTTGTGAAGTATTTTATACCATTTGAAAGCCTGGCTTTATTTTAGGACATAGTTTAAAAATTGTTGTTTAAGAAAAAAAAAATCACATTTTAATAGTAAACTGGACGTGAATATTGCTGACTATGCGCTGTATAGTGAGACAGCCTGCTTCACAGCTCTGTATGCACTCTAAAAGACAAATTCCTTTTTGTAGATCCAGATCCTGTGGTACCTTTAGAGCTCGTGTAGCGGTACGTGCACTGTTCGCCTGCTGCCACTGATTTAGTCCGAGAATAGTGGTTTCAGATGAAAGGCAAAAGCTATTTTCAACAAAGTCTTAATCAGATCACAGCCCCCTGTGGCCTCCAGTACCTGTGGCTGAAAAGAGCAGTCTCTGATTGATTCCCCACTCATAACTCTCAGGGTGCACAATTTAGAGGTGATGAACAGAGAGAGGCAGGAGAAAAAGATTCTGATGGGAGTGGTGGTCGGGCGGCAATCAGGGAAGGGTTGGAAATGTGCCAGAATGGACACGTTTCTGTTTGTCCAGCACTCGTTCTGTGCACCTGTCATTCTTCCCCTCCATTGCCCCCTACACACCTTTTTTCTTTATAAACCAACACATTAGCTCTTTGACCAAGCTCCCAAAGTCAGAGCCTTAAGCCAAATTCCAGCAAGGAGTAGGAATTAAGTTTTTAAAATGCAATATTTCAATCCAGTCATTTTGTCTTCTTCTGCCCTGGTCTCCTAGCAGAGGAAATTTCAGCCTTTCTGCAACCCGCATGCATCAATGCTATTTTCCCTGATCTGTGCATTGCAGAAATCATTCCTGACTCCAAATGTTGCCCTTTCTTTGCTAAAGAGTTGTGGAATCCTCCCAGCACCTTTAACTCAGATACTGCCATTAGTGGCAATGTACCTTCAACAATAAATGTGGGTGGAATAAACATATCAAAATAAAAGAGGTCATGAAGTCTCCTTATTTTAACATTAGTTTGTAGGGGGTGGGGGGAGAAATCCTATCTTAAAAGTCTACTTCTACAATGGGCAGTACGTAAAGGCAAACTGTTTCCCAGATATAGCAGACAAATGGCAAAACCGTAAATTTCAGGTGTATAATGCCCATAAATCTCTGAAGTCTTTCTCCTCTTCCCCTTTCTCCTGACTCCTGTTTTTTTTTTTTTCTCTCTTTGTCTTTCTCTTATCTCTTTCAGCTGCATGTCACCATCTTTTTTTCTTTTTTACCCTTCCCCATCTCTAGGTTACTTTCCCTCCAACCAGCAATTGCTAGATTTTTTTTTCCTCTTTGACAGGTTTATTTTCCTTCCCAGATTTACTTTCCCAGAAAGCACACTCATCTTCATTTCCCCCATCATCTCAAGTTGACAGACTCCTGAAACACATTGCTCCAAGCAATATACCCTGCCCACAACACAACAGTTCTGCAATTGCCTTTTGCAAGCTTATGTCTGAGTTCACACATCGTCTCTCAAATGCCAGCTCCTGGCATGCTCAAACAAGCAGTATATGCTAGTCCATAAAACAAAACCATAGCACTTAATAATGTCCAATTCCTCCTTTGCTACTTCTGTCGTTATTACTTGCAATATCTCTATTATTAGGGCGTGCTTCAAGACAGATGCCTACAATACTGCCAAATACAGCACTTGGTGGGGGGTCAAATTAAGGATATATTTCACTGTTGCCAGGACAAAATACAGGTGCTCTGAATGAAAAGCAGCATGTGGATTTGGAACTGCAGCCACTAAAGTTTACACACCCCTTACACGAGCCGTGGCCTCTTTTCTGATGTGGTCAAGCCCTTCTTGGCACGATGGTGAGGCTGGCCGGGGTCCTGCCTGCTCCTCCAGCCCCTCCTGCTACTCCTGCCACTCCTGCCTCTGAGCTCAGGGATGGCACAACCCACGTTCACACATCATGGCTCGTCACAATGCTTTTCTGGCTTGGAATAGATTATTTCAGGATCGGGCTATACTGAAATAATACAATACAGAAATATTGCAGCCAAAGCATAGCAAATAATCACACTCTCACATGGCTTCCAACAGTATTTAGCAGGATTTCCCTTAAAAGCAGGCACTTGCTCAGAGCACATGCACAACCACACTAGGGCAGGCAGCTGACCTGAAGATAGCTGCCTTTTGCGGGACCTCACAGATAGAGGCTGCCAGGAAAATCTGGATGAACAGACGTGTAGCGTAGGGTAAAACACTGCTAGTGTTTCTGAATCAAAGCTCATCTACCGTCAGATATACTTGCACTATGCACAGACCAGATCGTGGTAGCCATTTACTGACTGCAGTCAAACCATCTTGTAATCTTACGACTGCAATGGTGAATGCAGTTTTTTAAATGTCTTTTTTTTTTCCTCACAAAGCATTAATCTTGGAAGTATTCATTTAGGTGCTGAGAGGATTTTAATAGCTACTCATCTCCTTTGTTTTCTCGGACACCCATTTTTCCATAGCTGATACTTTTTTATACAAATCAAGATACTCAAACTAAGAGTGTCTTCAGATTCAAGCTTGGTACTTACTTCCTCTGCCATTTCTCAGGACTTTGGTAAACATGCCTCTTTTTTTTACCTCAGTCTAAATTGAATGAATGTTGAGAGATACTTAGGGTTCCCGTGGCAAAAGATGCCTATTCGCAAGAGGAAAGTGAAGAGAAAACTTAAGGACTTTGAGTAAGGATTATACGAAAGGAGAGGCTGTAAACTTTTTATTACAGCATCAGAGACAAGGTGGTAGAGAATATAAAAAGAAAGTTGGGATTTTTTAGTGGTGTTTTTTTTAACAAAATGTCTTGCTCTTCCATTTAAAATATGACACAGACCAATCAAATCACACTTCACTCAGGTGTGCATGTAGGCCAGCAGTTTGCTTGTCCTCTGACCATAGTTTTCCTATCCATTTTTCTATATGCATTATTAATTTCTGTTAAACAGCTCCAGCTTTTTATGCACAATCCAGCCCTGGCTCTTCTCTCATCAGTTACATCCACATCATAGTAATGTGTGCCTTAAAGATGCCAGAATTTCTGTCTAAGTCGTTTATTAAAAGACCCATTTCTAGTGTTACCTTTTTATTTTTTTCCTCCTGCAGTGCTTGTTAGGCTGCCTTGGTTACCTACCAAAAAAAAATGCGAAGGAAATGTTTGTGAATTGTAAAGCTCCTGCTTTGCTTGCCTAATGGCAAATCATCCCTGCTACGAGTTATTTGTCTGCATCTCTACAGATAATTATGGCATGAAGAGTTTTCTTTGGCTTCCACTCCCAGTCGTGTCCAAAAAGCACTAATTTTGAGCCAGTGAGATGTCAGTTGTCCGCTGTACTGTGAGACAAGAACGAAACATCTCCATGTAGCAGGTAGCAAACATCAAGTAGGAATCATTCCCTATGGGGTAAACACCATTTAATTGATTTCCTGCTATTTTGGCAGTTATTAAAAGATTTAAAAATATCTTCTGATAGAATGAAGAAATGCAACTTACATACCGAGTTTGATTTAAAACAGTGGGCTCCTGTGAATGTCGTACAAACACTAGTCTTACAAAACAAGCATGAAGAACAGTCACACACAGAGAACTGAAATCCATAGGAAAGACGAGGGGCTGCTCATGCTCTTGGCTTGCTGTCAGAGCCAATTTTTTTTTTTAATTAAATGAACAGCGGCTCAGAGCCTTGTTCTGAGAATATTTAACAACTGATAAGAAGCCTCATTCCTGACCAAGTGAAGAATGATACACAGAGGTGAAACCACAGGGGCAACTGCAATAGATGATAATACCCCGGAGAGAACTGGCCAGCTGGCTCGGAACGCTGCACTGACTCTTACAAACCTGCCATGGGCCTTCTAACACCTGAGATCTTCAGGATTTCATAGCTGAGCTGAAGGTAGATGCTGAGTAACCAGAGCTGCTTCCTCACTCTGAAACTGGCTCAAAACTCAGTCCACATCCCTGTGGTGGCATCTGGCAGTGTTGCTGTGACTGGCTTGCTATTATTGTAATACAAAGAATATAAGGATAGTAATGTCATCCAAGGCACTCTGTCTTTGGAGTTGCTTTTTCTGGTGGCTTCCCAAAAGATGGTCCTGCCACAGTCCACATGCAAGTAGGAAAAATAACGCTATGGTTATGGCACTGAAACCAATTCTTTGTATCAGAGAGGGCACAGCTGCTGCTTCTGCTGAAAACCCAGCCTCACATCCCTTCTAGCTACAGGGTGCTATGACCAATTTAACACACCTCTGATCATCTGATGGGGAAGGACAGAGGTCATCACAGGATGAGGAGGCAGCCATGTCTTGAAGACAAAGAGCTTTGTATTTGCAGTCCACATGTGGTCAGTGTTCAACTGCCTTACAAGAAAATCAGCAGTGACTAAAGCAAATTTTCAGCTATAAGACAGATTCTCACAGTGGGGTTTTAACAAGAAGAAAGTTCTGCGAACGTCGAAGTCCTTGCTTCACTGGGATTGCAGATCTAGGAAAACGATCCAGCAAACATCTCCCAGTGCCCTTGTGGTTATTAAATAGGAAACCTGTTTAAATAGTGTCAACTGACCAAAGCAAAACAATACAGTCCAGGAGAGACTGTCAGGCAGAGCTGTGTGTTCCCTGGTACTTTTCAAGCTTTTTTTTTTCTTTTTTGTATTTATTTCCTTCCTTTTTTCAAGCAGTGAAAATAAAAGTTGGTGGAAATTCAAAGAACGCTTATTGAAAGGCAGGTTTTTCCACAAGACATTGAATATTTATTAACATCCAACCCAACTGCACTAATTTGTCAAATATTTATTAAAACCAGGATAGACTTTCTTTGCTACACACTGAAACCAAGACTGACAAGCCTCCAATTACAGAGGCTGCGTAAAGAGGGAGAGGAAGAGAGAGCGAGCAAGCTGCAGGTGTACGGCTTTGTCCTATATTGCTTTTGTGAAATTTGTAAGAGATTACACAGAATCACAGAATGGTTAAGGGTTGGAAGGGACCTCTGGAGGTCATCTAGTCCAACTCCCTGCCAAAGCTGGTTCACCTAGAGCATGTTGCACAGGGTTGCGTCCAGGCGGGTTTTGAATATCTCGAGAGAAGGAGACTCCCAACCTCCCTGGGCAGCCTGTTCCAGTGCTCTGTCACCCTCAAAGGAAAGAAGTTCCTCCTCATATTCAGATGGAACTTCCCATGTTTCAGTTTGTGCCCATTGCCCCTTGTCCTGTCACTGGGCACCACTGAGAAGAGTCTGGTCCCCTCCTCTCAACACCCACCCCTAAGGTATCTGTAAGTGTTGATAAGATCCCCTCTCAGTCTTCTCTTCTCCAAGCTGAACAGACCCAGCTCTCTCAGCCTCTCCTCATAAGAGAGGTGCTCCAGTCCTTTGATCATCTTTGTAGCCCTTCGCTGGACTCTCTCCAGTAATTCCTTATCTTTCTTGAACTGGGGGGCCCAGAACTGGACACAGTTATTAATGAGACTGGTAGAAAAGCGAATATTTAGAAAGAGGATGAGTGAAGACGAAGCTGAATCCGATGCACTTGCAGCTGGAAACATGGTTCTGGAGGGCCCAAACGTAGGGCTGGGGGAGGAATGGAGGGGAAGGTGAATGGGAAACATTTTGGCCTTGTAGAGCGGGGGAAAAAAATTATAATACAGAGGAAAGAACAATGTGATCTGATCTGTGGAGAGAGAAAATCATTGCAAACACTTTTTGGGTTTGGATTGTTAAGACCCTCCCGAGAGCAGGAAAAGGCAGCTGTGCCCTGTATGTGAAGAAGGCATGTGGGGGGCAGACAAAAGTTTCCCTAGGTGGCAAGATGGAAAGAAAAATCAAACTTAATTTTGGGTATGAAAGCACTTGTTTTGGGCAAGGTTGAAAGTGGAGATTTGAAAGGAAAACTATTCTGGACGGAATTTTTGTTCTACAGGCTTTGCATAGTGTTTTGCTGCTGAAGGGATTCTGACAGCAGGACAGACCAGGCAAGTGGAGCTGGGGGTCTCTGCAGCACGCCCCAAGCAGAGAAGCCAGACGGAGAAGTGCTCTCAGGGCCACAGAGAACCTGCTGCGTACACAGCACTGATAGCCAGCGGAGCATGCTGTACTACACCCGTACGAGTCGGGCATCCCTCACGTGAAGAGTTTAACAATATTGTGGCAGTGTAGTTTATGTTGTAGTCTAGCGACAAGTTAAGAGAACATAATGCTACGTTCCTCTGTCCCCAAGGCCTAATACCCCAGAACACTGCGCATCCATGGGACCTACTAAGAGCTGCACCTCCACATCTAGTCCACCAGCCAGCACAGACCTCATCTCTGCTACCACTGGCATGGCTGGAGGCAGCCTACAGGGACATGACATTCCATCAGACAGAGCTACAAGTGACAAAGGTTTCAGAAACCATAAAAATCAGCTGCAGCCAGGTAAGCAGAACAACAAGTTCCTAAACAAGCAAGGGATTATTTAAAAAAGAAACAAAAAAAAACCCTCACAACCAATGCCCACCCCCCAAACTGTGGTGCTTGCATTTAATAGTTACCAGTAATTGAAGGAGTCTACTCTTCACTAGCATCCTGTAAACGAACTTAAAAAGATCGGTACTTTCTGCTAGGAGGAAGTAGGTGTTGCCTCTCCTGCCTCACCTCCAGCTCGCTTTTGCTAAAGCTCTTTTTCACCGCAGAGCTTCTGTGTCCTCATTCTGCTGACTGACAGCAGCAGCCTGTTATGCATCTCGGTGCTACCAGCTGGCTTCGCTAGATAATAATTTCCAAATCTATGTGTCTGCTTAAACTACAATGCCTTGTACACTCAACTATTCTCCTAACTCTACCAAGAGCAACATGTTTCTAAATTAATATAAATTTACCAAAATGCAATTTTACAACTTATTCATGTTGGGTCTGTGCTTCCTCCAAATGTATTTTGAATAATGTTTTCTAATCTACTTCTAGAAATAAAACAAACTAAAGAACTTTTGATATTATTTCCATATACCTGTGGGCTCAAACATAGCCATCTGTGCAACTTCAGGCTCTGCTTCTGAGCCAAGAATTGTTATTTACTTATGTTTGTCCTTGGTCCTCTCTGGAAAAACATATTTGTGCAAGTGCTTTTGAGTACTTTCCTGTGTCTGTGAGACTCTCTCCACCTGTGTGATCAATTATCGTAGATAGCAGTCAGGAGAGCTTTTGAAGAAGGGACACTTGGAAACACCTGCTTTTTAGTTACACGATCAAGTAACCTGAGTTCTCTTTACTTTGTTTCATAGCTTTAATGCGAACCTTTCTCTTTCACCTGCTATGACTGATCTCTAATTCTGCCAATTCCCCCTTTTCCACGTGGAGTATGTCAGATCTAACACCCTCACACAAAGGTCACAAACAAAACTATTGTTGTTCTGTATCCAGAAAATTAAAACAATTTTTGATTGCTCCTCCTGATGCATTTTGGTTGGCTTCATCAAACTCTTAAGGTTAATTTTATTAATATTTCAGAATTTCCATGTCCTTTCTGACAAGTTACCTTTTGAAAATGTTGGATCATCTTGCACATTTTGGTTTCTTGCGTTTGAGCCTTCCAACTCTTTCCACAGCATGAAGTGAGATGTGGCGACTAATCTACCTCTTATGGAGTAGCCTACCAATGGCACTGAAAATAAGGGGAGACACAGATGTACTTTCTAGATTTCACTCTTTGCAATACATTTTAAGGACTGATGGTGCACATATGTTTTTAAGGGAGGTGGAGATTTGGGCAGCAAGGCAAGAGTGGATTAAAAGTTTTGTCATTTGGTGAAGTAGGAGCAGCGTTTTCAGGCCACTGAATGAGTACGTAGACTGTCTGTATTGAAATAAGAGGAAATCAGTTCAAAATGTAGACATTTAAACGTCTTTTGGCCTGGGTGAGTAGATGAGGTTGTTTACACCTCCAACAGAAATCTCCAGAAAGGGATAAATCTTGCAAGGAATCATCTAAATAAAGGTGCAGAATACCCCAGATGCTGCTGATGACTTGGAAACCTTGTATACTTCATTAGCTAGTTCTGCTTCAAACCCAGCCTGGAGTCAGTCCCATCTAATCCTATTTGTTCCCAACAGCAGCTGCTGCAAACAATTTTGGGCCTACATTTGCAGATTCTGTTGTCATGGATGAAAGTTTTTCTGGGTAAGGATGCCAGAATAAAGCACAAGTTCCCTTTTCTCTGGGCATCCAAGAGGAGACTGTACATTTACTTTCAAGTGTTTGTTCCCACTGGTCTTAAATACATCAGCCCAGAATCCTACTCAGGTGTGTCCAGTGGGACTCTTAATTCTGACCCCAAACACCCATTTATGGAGGGTGGTGTGGGGCTGGGGCTTGGGAGGCCACTGAAGCCGAGAGTCTCTATCAGGCCAGTTGAAGTGCAGGTTTCTTTTATTTTTTTTTCCAGGTTATTTAGAGCAGATAGAACAGTTCTAGTGTTGTAGCAAGGTGCTGGAGGGTTCGTATTATTTACAAGAAAAGAATTCTTCTTTCAGTTTCCTAATGAAGTGAAATTTTAGCTCTGCCTCTGAGATTCCTGCACCTCTCCATTCAAAAGCTCAGCTGATTACCAGAGTAACTTACTTAGATGGCTTAGCAAGTAGAAACCCAGCACATTATTGGCATATGCCTGATCCAACAACAACCAGCGGGGTTTTCTGGGCAGCAGCTACAGCTGGAAGTCCAGTAGCCCCCAGTTTCCCTTACACACAAATCTATTCTTACCCCTTGCATTTTTGTCTATGGTCTGCTGTGCCCAGATCCTTATCAAGGACCTGAAAGTACTGAAGGTGATGGTTCTTCAGCATCCTTAGTTAACATGACCTTGCTTTTCATTTGTGCTCATCAAATCATTCATATTTCTCCATCTCAGGGATATAATTCACTCCTTGAAAGAGTTCACAGTTCATCTAGGAAGTTAGGTGAAGAGAGAGTTTGTCAGGAGCTTTCCTATTAAACTATCTAATCAACACTTTTTTGATGGAGAGGAGCCAGAGTGAACCCTTTCTGGCAGGGAGAAAGTTTCTCTAGTCTAAGACAGAATTTCTGATTTAAGATGACAGAGAATCAGGTTTTAGTTCTTCCTGTTCCCACTTCAGAAAAAGGATTTAAGCCTCAGTTTGCTCCGTTCCAGGCAAAATGGACCCACTAAACGGTTACTTGGAAGACAGACTTTACAGCCTCTCTGGTCTGGGGTTTTATCAATACCTATAAACTATTCTTAAATGGAAAAACAGGGAAAATAGATTATAAATCCCTAAAGAAAAAATTACTGTACTTCAGTGGGATGCAAGAGAGCTCATGCCCCAACTTCACATCCAAAGCAAGTATCTTGACCAGACGACTTCTTCTTTTTACCCTTTTCCACTTTTTTTTAAACTTGCTCTATGTGGCCCTGTAAAATACATCAAATTGATTAAGATTGGGTAAATTCAAGGTTATTTCAACTTGGATGGCACACATGCTTGAGTTTTCCTAGTAGATAACTTGGATATGATTTGATATTTTATACCTGAGCTTCTTGACTGTTTACCCATGACAATTAATTGTTAGAGAACAACAAATTGTAACTCTGTTCTGCTAGACTACAACAGCTTATTGAATTGTTATTATTCATCTGTTATTTGATTTTTCCTATTTCACATTGTCAGGCTTTAGAATAAAATGATTCGTAAGTTCTGGCCATCAAGGTGACACCTTAACTGGCGCTTGACAGAGGGGTTTCATGTGTGATCTTTCCTCCTTCTGAGCCAACATCACTGTTGACCAGTGGAAAAAAAGACCCTAACAGCACATCCTCTTGGCCTGTATGACAAGTAGCACTCAGACTTTAATGACTGCATCCATTACATGACTCATAACTCCCATCAGCCCTGAAATTTCCAGTAGTCTGGCCTAAAAACTAGCGTTCACCTTTGCCATTACCTCTCTTCTTCCATTTTATGTAACAATTTGGCAGTATTTATGGGTAAGTCTAAGGTCTAAACTCACTGCTTCCACCCCCACCTGAGACCTGGACAAATGTCCTTTGCATCAGGATATTACTGTATTGGTACTGTGAATTTCCTGCATGAGAATAATGAAAACAGTTCAATTTGCATGGAACATGCCATAGTGCTTTTGCAGAGAACATTTCACAAGCTGACTAGCATTTAAACAGCATTTTTTAAAAGAAAGGAACATTTTCATAGGCACATAAATACTGAATTAACTGAAAAACAAGATAAACATCAATATTGTTAGTGTTCACTCTAATACGACCAGCTGCAAAGAATTTACTTGTTAAAACAGGATGAAAGTACAGGTGAGAGAAAGAGAAGTTAGATTTTAATATAATGTGAAACTGGTTAATAAACTTTTCTCAGATCTGGCAGATAAATGGCAAAACTACCCATATTTCATAACTGTATTCCTCAAGGCAGCTGGAGGAACAAGCTGCAAACAGAGATTCACATATAATTTTTAAAAGCTATGACTGCATGACATATTTAAATTTTTCCTTGCTGTGGAGATAATCCCATGCAGGTAGGACGTCTAGTTTACTGTTTTGCCATCCTAACGTCCAGTGAGAGGAGACAGATTTTTTGGCTTTCTAATTTAACACATTTATATTGGTAGCTGATACCTGTTTTCTGTAAGTTTACCTATAAGCCGACAGTAAAAAGTTGTGTAAAAGTAGAATTTTATCAAAATTTATAATTTCAAGCTCTGAATTTTAAAGAAGTCCGGGACATAAGTTTTAGGATGAAACACACTTGGCTCGTGACAGCTCAGATAAAGAACAAGGTATCTGAAGGTAGAAATACAAACAATAAAAATCACATCACATTTTTTTCTTTGAATGAATAGCATAAAATTGTTATTAACCTGAAAAATGAACCACTTGGTAGAAAGTGCAGATGTATTTGAAAGCTTAAGCACTCACCAATTGCATTTATCCTCCCAAAATAAGGAAAAGAATTTTCCTTATCAACATTACTTGTAAATTAAATAAAGAATAAACCATTTTTTCAGACCACTATTTGATTTGTATGTCTCTTAAGTCTCCAAGGTAAAACTGTTTACCAAAAATTGATTTAGAAGTCCAAAACTTTCTGAATGTGTGAAACTGGGAAGATGACATAAACATCAGTCTCACAACTGAGATCACCACATCAAGCAGAGCCCAAAAGCCAGACAAGCCCAAAAGACCATTTTCTTTACGGTGAGGGTGACCGAACACTGGAACAGGCTGCCCAGAGAGGTTGTGGAGTCTCCTTCTCTGGAGACTTTCAAAACCCACCTGGACGCGTTCCTGTGTGATATGGTCTAGGCAATCCTGCTCCGGCAGGGGGATTGGACTAGATGATCTTTCGAGGTCCCTTCCAATCCCTAACATTCTGTGATTCTGTGACATGCTGTAAGCAGCAGTACGGAGCAGCAAGAGAACTGTCAAACAAGATACACATGCCCACACAAAGGTTAATCCACATCAGGCCCTTCAGAAATAATTTGCTTGGAACTCTATTCTGAAATGTGTAATAACTAATCAGTAATCTGCACAGCACTGCCACAAGACATTTTCATTTGGAAAAAAATAAACCAAACTCCTACTTCATCAAGAATTTTGTGTTAGTTGTCTACTTTGTCAATACAAGATTTAACACTCTTTTTTTAATGATTTCATAAGGCATTTTGCTTTGTATCACTGCAGATTGGCAGACTGTGCCACCGTAGCTACTATACTAACTCACAAAGCTGAAATGACTGTTACACAAATCAGGCTGCAACATCTACAAAATCTAAGTGGGATACAGGAACAACTGGACCGCTTACTTTCTTCCCTCAAAAGAAGAAAGTAGATGCTGTATTAGAAACTGCATTGACATCAAGAGGCAAATCTGCAGCTGCCTTGTCTGTATGTTGAGGTGCTTGTCTTCTCAATCTTGCAAAGAATTTCACAGAATTACGTTAAACAGTGTAAGAAATTTAAAATTCTTGCCTTCAAAGTCAAAGCATAGAAACACCAAGATATGAGTACATTAAAAAAATTAGCTATACCATTTCCTATACTAATGATTTCATTCATGTTAAAATCCAATAATGTTGCTGAATCTCTCTCTCACATTTTTTGGGAATTCCCAATTGTATTTTTTAAGGGAGTAAATTCAATCACCATGAATCCTCTATCTGCCCTTTCCCAATTTCCACAAAGTAAAATTGTTGGCAGTGAGAACACTGAAATGGAACATGAAGCACGCCTATTTGAGAACAAATAGACAAAAGTACAAGAATAGCAAAAATATATAAGTTAAGACATTATAGTAATTGATTACTGGTGATGAAAGGGAACAATGAAAGCTAACAAGATACAAACCAAACATTTGTGTCTTTGGGGTTTTTTTTTGCCTGTGTATCTGCTGCTACATGAGACATGTTTATGCAGGTAAAGAAATATTTAGAGCCCACACTGAACTAAACTCACCACCTACATGCACATACAGAAGTATCATGCAAAGCTGTCTTGGATAGACACCAAAAAACCAAGTTTGAAGTCACTGCTGTCACGTTTGCATTGTGTAATGAACACACCAATGTGGATCTCAGGATCACATCCCACTTCACAGCACAGATACCTTGGCTGGATTAGCTCTAAACAAACTATGCACAATTCATCATAATTGTCAAAATCAAGAAGAAACACTAGAACTAACTGACTCACTCAAAAAAAAAGAAGTCACTCGGCTCAAAACAGAATTAAACTCACTCAGATTTTAAGAACTAATTATATGTTTGTGATCAGTCGGCTATTAAACAGACAATTTCAAGACAGAAAACATACTGTGTATAGATATGTGCTTCTATCTTTTATATAGTTGTTGAAGTTATTCTTCAAGCAGAACTATGAAGTTCTTAAAAAGATTCTTATGATATGGTCTGTAAGGCTGCGGTTTCTGTAACTAAACCCTTCCTTCTGTAAAGGATGGCCAATGGATAGCAATTTATTATACATGTCTTAATGTAGTGGTATAGCAATGAACAAATTAATGGTATTGCTATTATCTATATGTCAAAGGCCTCCAAGTCAAGTCACTCAGGAGAAGCTAAAGCAGAAAGTAAGAGATGGAGGTAGGGCACAAAAGTAGCTCCAATGGCACAAGGTCCCATCTTGCCTTTGAAACACATCTGTGGGGATTTGCAGAGGAAATGCACAAATTTCGCAGTGAACAAATCAGCAGATAGAACAAAGGTATTTTACTTAAAAGCAGAGAAGATTTAAGATTTTAATGAACATAGATGAGGGGGCAACATGACAGCAAATATAATTAAAAGATGAATAATAAGCGAAGAATTTCTAAATTCAGATAAAGATTCACAGGCAGCTTTATATGGTTCCAAATTACATGTGTCACCTTCAGATAAATATCTGCAGATCATTAAGGCCAGGTCTGTAGAAACTTTGATTCAATGTACCTACAAGCAGCTTAAAAAATAACCAACTAACAATTCTTTCTCCCACAGCACAACAGTAGAAACAGCACAGAGAGATGACAGCACGTAGTCTCAAAAGTTAATAGTTCACCTTACTTAACATCGACTCTTCTCGCCTAAATTATGCAGCAAAATTTACACATTATGAGAAAAACTGCAAACTAATTAAGGATTTGGAAAAGTACACATGAAAAGTAAGGGAACTGAGACTAGAATACAAAGGCAAGAGCACATGGAAAAGACTACAGCAAACATTTAACCATCCTTTTCCATACTTGAAGGAGATGCAGAACCTGAAAGATGTCAAATTCAGAAGGCTTTATCAGATCTTTTTCAGACAGCTTAGCTTGCAAGTTTGCTTCTACAGAGAATCAAGACCTTCTCAACTTATTTCTCTTAATTAATTAATGTTGATATTTAATGCAGAAGTATTTTTAAATAAATAATATGGGCTGCAACTCTTCATGCTTTTGGCCTCGCACTAAGCATGTGCATAATTATCCTTTATGGACATATTAATTGACTACATATAGGTTTTTTCTACCCTTCTCAGAAGCATGCAGCTCCAATCTAAATAGGGTACCGTGAGAGGTAAACTACCTGTCCCAGTTCTGTAATTCTGAATGTTCTGAAATGGCAGATATTGCATGTAATCCTCCAAATGAATCCTTTCCACCAGCCAAGTAATTTCACACCATTCTCCTTTTAATGCTCTCATCTGGATTTTAACAGGATTTATTATTGAGAGTATCTACATAGCTAATTGCCAAGGTTTAGATGAAGAGATTTTTTTATATCTGTAGTTCTTCATCTAAGACCAGCACCATCCCATGCAGTTTCTTCCAACTATACCAACGTTAAAGTTTAGCAAGTGACCATTCTCTTTGCCAGAACCTCAGATCTAATTTCTATTCTGTTCCAGAAGAACCAATTTATCATTCCAGAAACAGACTGCAAGAGTCTTTAAAAGAATTTTGAAATGTAGTCTGCCCCTACTGTCCCTGTTTCAAACACCACAAGTTCTACCAGTGTTGAGGTTCTATTTTATGTGTCTTAATAACAATGGCATTCACCTTTGCAGATGTTTCAATAAAAATCTGCAAATGCTTCCTTATAGTCAAATGTTCTGGTTTTTTTTCCAATAAAATCTCTCTCTCTCTCTCTTGCTCTTGCCACACCTTCTTAACAATCACTTCTGGCCCCTTCGCAATCTTGTGGATAAACTAGTAGTTCTTGTATTAGTTTAATACAAAACTAGTACTGGTAAGTTTCTGCCATCCCAAATTCTCTCTCTGTTGTGTCGACTTCCCATCTCAGAAACTTTTTTCAAGTGACTGTGTCACTTGTGCTTGCAAACTAAAAGAGCGCATAATTTCTAGTTGTTCCTTATGGCCCTAACCAGAGTATTTTGTCAAAGCAAGAAATAAGCTAGCTTGCTAAATTTCTAGTTCTAATTATTAACCAACGGAAAGAAATATCACAGAGTCTGCAACTAAAAAAAAAGGATGAAAATAACTCAGGTATGCTAGTTGCAATAATAAAGCTGCTAAAGTTAAACAATTAAACACAGTTAATTTTTTCTTATTTAATAAATAATAATATAAAAAAGTGAACCTGGTTTTCTTTTTTTTTTTTTTTTTTTTAACATTATTGGAAAAAACAGTTTCTTATCTAACTCCAGCAATAACAACAAGCAATAATGAAACAGAATTAGATTTTTGGGTGGACATTCCATATCCCGTTTAACTGGAGTCCAATGTGCACAGCCTCACAACTACTGATGACTTTTCCACTCCTGGGGCTGGTCTTCTTTTGTGTTGTTCTGGTTCCATAGATGACCTCACTGTTCATTTGCAAAAAAAAAATAAAAACACACCATATTCCTTGGTTAACATTGAAAAATATCCACAAAAACGTGGCAAGTTTCAACACCTGATCAAATCATAACTACTTTTATGATATCATCATACAGATGTTCAATTATGTTTGTCACGTCAACAGTAACATGGCATTTTATCTTTAGCCTTGTAGAAAAAAATGAAACCCGATAGCAGATGCACATACACACAGAGAGTACATTGACAAAAACACTTTTATGTGGTTTACATTTCACTTTTATTTAATCCTCAAAACTGCCCATATTGTAGGGTTTTTCTTGATGAAATATGGAACTGAGCAATTAATTCTACAAAATTATGGTAAAAACTTGCTCATTTTTCTACCTTATTGCTAAGAAACTTTACAGGTGCACAGTTTGTAAAAATAACCCTTTTAAGACTGAATGCATACACGTGATACAGGATTTAAAAAAAATGACATTAGCATAGCACCTCCAGATGGGGCAAATGCAGTGCTGAACACAGACAGAATGTTTACATAGTTAGAACTGCTCATTTATTTTACAGCTTCTAAAGGGAATAAATTGTTCAGTCCTAAAAGGGTTAAGTAGAAACCCTAACATATTTCTTTTTCTAACAAAGCTGCCACTCAATCCCACAGTACAGTGCTTGAAAACAAAGTCAAAAGTCTGGCACAGAAAAGTATACACATTTGTTCAGTACTCATAAACACAGCTGCTTTTGAAAGAAAGTAAATAACATGGTTAATAATTGAAGAGTGTCTTAGTTTCAAGATGGACACCTCTATGGAGTCATTTAATCTACAAGTGGGTAGCTTACTTCCAACAGAGAATTTGTTTCACTCAGCATTAATATTTTGTATATGGGGAATTCACCAATTTATGTCTTGAGTTCATGTCTTTTCAGGTAACCATTCTGATCTTACAAGTCTGTGCAATGAAAAGAAGTACAGAATACCATTATTAACACAGTTGTGGGATGCCCTCAGGGCAAATAATTAGGAAAAACATCAGCAGCAGATTATTGAAGACTACTCTAGTGTTGAATTCTGAAATGCAGTTCCAAACAAAAGAAAACAAGAAACGGCATAGCTAAATTTGAGCACTTAATTTGCTTTTTCGTCCTATAGTTGGAACTATAACAACATTCTGAACACAGACTCAATTTCTATGTATATAGAATTAACAGCAGACTTAACAGCTAGACTTGAACAGTTATAATAGTTTCATACTGAAACATTCTAAAAGTAGTTTTATCAAAATCTTGAGATATTGTTAATATCATGAAAATTGATTAACAGCTCACAAGGCCAATAAATGTAACAGTATCACCCCACAGGAAAAAGTTCAGAAAGATAATACATCTGAACAACTGGGCATCTTAACAACAGTAAGGGCCTGGAAGACCATTTCTGTACTACAGATAACTATTGGCAACGATGGAGCCACAAGCCCAAGGGAAAAAGAGAGTTTCACATGGTCTTGTAAGCAGAACTTAATAGTCTCTTGTTTTCACCCACTTGGCTGTAGTGTGTAGAACAGCAGAAATTAGGCTAAGTCATTAGGTTCTTTACAAGTCAAGGAATATTACAACTATTGGGCAAAATTATTGCAAGTAAAGAAACTGAATATAAAAAGTATTGCATTTATATGTAAAAATTTTAAAATAATGAGTATAAAAGCAGGTGTCAAGTTCTGAAAAGCTATTTTAAATAGTCTTTGAAGGTTAAAAGGCTTGTTATGATTTGCCTACTGTGTGTATATCATGCTTTGTTCTTGAATACCCTCTAAATCTGATATATATATATATCTCTCGCTTATTTTAATTCTCAGTCTAATTAGTGATGAAAATCTGTGGCTCTTGAATCAAGCCGTACTGTAAGATACTTATGTGCTTCTAACAAAAACACTGTGAAATGTTTCCTGCCATAACACAATTAAAATGAAATTTTGTAGCACATACAAAGGTAAACAGATTTGCAAGTAAATGCCAGTAAACAGTTTAAAACAGAGATAAGGCCACAATGAATTCTGCCCTTGGTCACTGAAACGGAGATGAGGTGAGGCAGTATTCACACTAGTGCTAAGAACCAGCATCGCGGCTATGTCATGGGAATACGTTTCATAATACAGAACAGCAAATATGAAGGCCTGTGGTAGAGTACAAGCACATTTGAAAAGGACCGTGGTACTGATTTTACTATTAGCTAAATACGTTTTATAACCGATTTCTTCCTTTAACCACATTGTTTTCACATATACAACAGAGCACTAAATCAAACAAGTAGAATGGAGCGTCAGCATACACAAATATGGTGAAGAGACAATGGTTTAAAATGGTGGTGGGTGTTGAAACTGGAATAAGTGGTCAGAAATAAAAACCCTATGAAAATGGTCAACAGATAAGCTCATAAGCAATGCACTGTAGGAGGCCACAGGTTCACATTTACACAGCAGTTGTGGCTCTTGCTTCAGGGTATAGGAAAGGCTGAACACACCATAAAATTTGTATTTTGGCTTTTAAAGAGGAAGATCACACTACCAGAACTTGTCCTATGAGTCTATGCCTAGTTCTGTGACTACAAATGAACTACTGGGGTATATTTCCAAATACAAATGAAGCAGGCAGGTCTACAAGGAGGGACAAAACATGGCAAAGTCAAAATGAAAAACAAATGCAACAACCAACAAAGTCAAAGTGCAAATGAGCCTTGAATTTATGATGGAGAGAAGACTTGAACGTTGCACAAGCTGTTGGCAGGGAAAGAGAAACCCACAGGAAATAAGGATGGAAGGAGTTGACATCTTCATAGTGCTTTTACGATTTTCTATTTGCCCATTTCTAAGTAATAAAATTTACTTCTAGTTATTATGGTATGATCACTTCACAATGAAAGCACGTTCTCAATACAAGTGTTACACCAAAGTCTGGCCTAATTTACTGAACAGTATGAAGAAAAACATGCCTGTTGTGATTCTCAAGTGATGAAGGGCACCACCTACCAATCCCATTTGTAGCACATACTTCTCATGGTATTTTAGTTACATGCCAACAAGACAGAAGACATGCTGCCAAATGAAGTTATTGGGAACATTCCACTTTCGAAATAAAACATTTAACTTACACTTAATACAAATTATGTACAAGATTAGAAAAACCTGAACAGATCCTGAAACATCTTCAGATGCAATATGACTGAGCAAGGAAGAGGGGGAGTAACCCAGTAACAACCCTTCAAAAACACCAACATATGCCTGTGACATGAACAATCATTAATATGACTGCTTGAGATGCCACTTTAAAAAAAACTCATGTAATGTTAGAACCTCATGAATTATCACTATAAATACATATTTAAAAAAGGAAAACAGAAATAACTATTAACAATGACTGAAAACAGAGCACTAAAGTTAACATACATTGCATGTATTGCAGGCAAGGCAGAGGCATTTTTTAAAGCTTTTGCACAGACTTCATATAATCTTAAAAAAAATATGCTGGCCTTTACAAGGTTCTACTTGCTGAAATAAAAACAATTTCAGTTCATAAAAAGTCACAAGACTTCAGTTTAAAAAAAGGAACAGTTCCAGCCACAGACCAAAAATATATATATTTTTTTAAAACTGGAAGAGTATGGTAATTAGATTATACAAGCATGGTCAGGCTTGGAACCTGAATATACTTCAGAGCAAAAGCTCAGAGGAAAAAAAAATATAAACTATTTGGTAACAAAAGTGTACTATATGTTGTGATACAAAAAAGGTATGGTGAAAATGTACCTTTTATACTAAAGCTTATACAAGTTCCTTGGTCCATAAAAACTATGTTGTGTTCATGTTTTCTAGTTTGCTCAACATGTATCCCAGCCACATTTTTTGTTTCTTGACCATTAAAAAAAAACAGCTGAAAAATAGATTTTCAATAAAGTTCTTATGTTTTGGATGTATTTTTTTTTTTTATTGTGGCTTCTCTATTTAAGATCAGCACTTGCAGGTAACAAGGTTCAAATAATATCACCTAAAATGGAAAGGTGTTTTCCCATGAAACCACAAAAATTGTTCAGTTCTCTTGAAAGTAGCACTTAAAAGTCAGTTAAAGTCCAGACAAACAACAGTAGTTAGGAAACTACAGTTGCTGTAGATGATGTGACATTGGTTGGATTTGTGCTGACGTTTGTGTAACTTCCCTCGCTGTTTGTATTTGTTTCACTGGAAGCCGTGAGGCTTGAGTTGGCTCTGAGGATCGCTCCAGCAGCACTGCAGTGTGGTCGTGGCCCTGGTTCCGGTGTGTAGGTAAAGGTAAGGCTGGTGGAGTAAATTATGCCATCGTTACGGACCAAAGTTACTGGAACCTGGACTGGCTGACGGACCCACCTCCAACCCTCTCGAAATGCAGAAATGTCTGGAACAACACATAGCATGCTCTCTGCACATCTGAAAAACAAGAGAATCAACTGAGCATCATAAAACTTAAGCTTAAAGAACAGAATAGAACAGAACAGAATAGTTCAGTTGGAAGGGAGCTACAATGATCATCTAGACCAACTGCCTGACAACTTCAGGGCTGATCAAAAGTTAAAGCATATTATTAAGAGCATTGTCCAAATGCCTCTTAAACACTGACAGGCTTGGGGCATCGACCACCTCTCTAGGAAGCCTGTTCCAGTGTTTGACCGGCCTCTCGGTAAAGAAATGTCTCCTAATGTCAAGTCTGAACCTCCCCTGGTGCAGCTTTGAACCATTCCCACAAGTACTGTCACTGGATCCCAGGGAGAAGAGATCAGCACCTCACTCTCCACTTCACCTCCTCAGAAAGTTGCAGAGAGCAATGAGGTCACCCCTCAGCCTCCTTTTCTTCAAACTAGACAAACCCAGAGTCCTTACCTGCTACTCATAGGACATGCCTTCCAGCCCTTCACCAGCTTTGCTGCCCTCCTCTGGATGCATTCAAGTACCTTAATATCCTTCTTAAATTGTGGGGCCCAGAACTGTACACAGTACTCAAGTTGAGGCTGCACCAACGCTAAATACAGTAGGATAATCATCTCTTTTGACCAGCTTGGCTGCCAGGGCACACTGCTGACTCACATTGAGCCTGCCGTCATCCAGCACCCCCAGATCCCTTTCTGCAGAGCAGAAAGTATACACTTGAGTGTATACACGAGTATATACTCTTCAAAGCATCCAGTAAAATGTAATCACCATAAAGTAGTAGGAAATACTGTTACCTGTACATGGTTTCAGCTTCCACATCCCCAAACCAGACACGTAAATTTGGAGTGAAGTTCTGTCCTGTAAGTTCCAACATTGCTACATCCCCGCCACCATTCAACTGGAAAGTGATTGAATAGAAAAAAAAGAAGAAAATCCACAAAAAAACATGTCTGAACAAAACCGAACACTCCCTTCTCAAAAAAAAAAAAAAAAAAAAGAAATTCTTCACATGAATACAAGAACTGTAAACAGTGCTGTTTCTATCAGCTGGATGAAACTGAAAGAAACACACCTGCACAACTGAACTGTAAAGAAGTAACATATCTAAAAGATACTGCAAATTAATTTGTTATCCTGAAGGAACTTCTAAGTTTTGATAGTGATCATTTAGAATACAAGTCAACAAGGCTTTGAAAACAAAGAACAAAGAATCTTTCAGAGAATGTGTTAGGAAACCTTCAAATTCTTCCAGAGCAGAATGCTGATTTTCTTAATAAGGTTTCAGTCTTGCTCTTTCATCTATAATTGGCTGTTTTAAGAGACAAAATCAATTTCTAAATAATCAAACAGAAGTCCAAAGGATACCACTACCATAGTGTTTTAAGAAATAGAATTCTTAACATATAGAACAACATTATTATTCCTGTCACGGATAGGCTCACGTATTCTGAAATGTGTAGGAAAAATTATTGCAACATATAGTAATTTTCCTATTTGTAAAGCTAGTAAGAATGTTTTCCTACAATATTCCACAAAGGTATCATGAAGGTTAAATCAGTATGAAAAAAATAATATCACATAAAAGAGTTCATTGAAAAAAAAAAAAAAACCCCAAAAAAACCCCCAACAAGCTTACTTGAAGACTTTCTACAACAGGCACAGGTGTCACTGGAGCATGGACCGGTCCCATCCCCTCATAAAATGTGTATTCTGCTTTATCTGTGCTAATGATTGTCCAAGAAGCTCCATCATTAATCATTTCTTTATTTGGCTCTTTTGGGCATGGAGTGGCCTTAGAAAGAAAGAAAAGTTTTAAATCTGACCCTGTAGACTCATTTGCCAAGTCACAGAGCTAAAAACCAACTCAGCCAGTAACAATGCCTATTATTTCAAAACCATGCTTCCATATGTTTTTCCTCTAACAAAATGGCCTAGAGAAACAGTGACATACATTTCAGCAAAACCAGTAGAAAACAAACTTGTGAGAACACTGTAACTCTCCCCTATGATACTGTCGCCTCTCCAACCTTCTGTTTATTACTGGGTTTTATTTTAGTTTAGCTTTCAACGTTTCAATGTTATTCAATAGCCATTAACCAACAAAATACAGCAACGAGAAGTAGTTACTTTAAAACAGATCTTGTTTTATTAATGCAAAGTGACTAAAACAGCTACAGACTGAAGTGGAATGCTTTTCATTAGTTACGATTTACATCTGGCCAAGACTTTTTTTTCTTTTTAGAGAGTTCTTCACCATCCACAAAATGATGGAACCCACAAGCTTATATTTCAGTGTTTGTGCAAAGACATGGGAGAAAAGCTGAAATGACAACCTTGCAAATTAGTCAGAATCTTTCACTGTCTCCTTGTAAATATTACTAAATTAGTATACATACATATATACATAGATAGAAAATACACTGACAGCTATTTTTTATGGCAACAAAAGCCACTCTGAACAATCCCATCATCTAGCAACCAGTAAGGAATTGTGCATAGGTTAAACACAAGCACAGAAAAAAATGGGACTCAAAAATTCTAATTTTAATACCTAAATTCTGTTGTCTTCCATTAAGCTTTAAGGATAAGCTTCCATTAAGCTTTGCAATCCCTCCATGGTTGGAACCCTCCATGGCTGGATCTTTAAGGTCCCTTCCAACCCAAACCATTCTCTGATTCTATGATATCTAGGTATGTAACTATAACCTTCACTCTTCAAAACTGTTAGATAAACTTCAGTTAGCACGAATTTACCAGTGCAGATGAAAGGAAGTTAAGATCAAAGCTGCATTCTCATGTGGACTCTTCATTCTGATATGATCATGTTAAAAAGCACTGAAAACAGCTTGCAAGGGAAGTGTGCAACAAGGACAGTAGCTACAGATCTTTCCAAGCTCAAGATTCAACTGATATTTTTATTAGAAACATATGGAGCTTCTAAATTACTAGCCCAACTTCAAAAAAGGAATTGTTGTATACTATTTCCATGTATGACATTTTTCCTACAGGTTGATTACAATTCCCGTTGATATGGACTGCCGTACTTCAACTCATGACAAATAAAACCATGGACATGAAAAATGAATGACCCTGTACAAGATCCTCGACTGGCTTCTTCAGATCTGCTAAACCCCTGCCACAAAGTGGAAGGCAAATGCCACAGAATTTGTTCTGAAAGTCCTGCTATGTCAAGAATCGTTTCAGGAACACATTACTCCTCCTGTCACAGAAATCCCTGAAAGATAATGATTCTTCTTCTAGAGACACTTCTTTCCTCCTTGACACTTCCAAATACAGCAGTTTACCTCCAGGCACTTTCCCCCTTGCCTCTCTCCTTTCCTTTTACAACTAAACTTTCTCAACAGGTGGCACTGGAAGACTGAAATGCCTTAACGCCAATACCTCGTATTGACTGGCTTCACATGGTGACAGAATGGGAAACAAACAATTGCATAACATTAACAGATCAAGGACAGAATTCCCCAAGAACTGGTAAACACAGCAAATACATAGCCAAGAGGAATCCAAGGAATAAAATATATTTGGATTTAAAAAAAAAACCAACCAAACACCACTAACCCCTCCCCCTCAAAAAACCTCAAGAAAGCTCTATATCAAAAGATATTAAAGAAATGAAATTATAATAGATTAGAAACAGTTGTGCTTTTTTAAATAGAAAGCTAATTAAAGGAAAGCAAAAAGCAAAAGGTAGAACTTAACAGTCATTCTCCTTTCAAAATGCACAAAAGCCAACAGTGCAGATCCCTCCCCGAGACCAGTGTTGCAATCAGTTTTATTCAACGTCCTCACCAGTGTGCTGGTAAATTCAAATCTTCAAACTTCTGCATGATCCTAAGTTAAATGCTGTTACAACTGCATGGATTTTATGTCCAGAATAGCATCAAAATGAACATAGAGGGCAAAAAAGTGGTAATGAGCTTCAATGTAGACAGAAGTAATGTTTCTCAAGAAAAATTCTTTAGATGATGCCCATAAAATACTGAACTTGGAACTGGTAGTTACAATTCAGGATCCTGGAGTTACCACTGATCGTTTCCCAAAATCACCACCTCAATGTGCAGTGGTAGCCGCAAGTGGCAACACAATGTTGGACACCATCAGAGAAAATATTGAGAACAAGGTATCAGGTGTTATTTTGCCAGTGTAAATCCTCTGTTCACCTAATTCTGGAATACTGTGTGCAGTTCTCATCTCCCCATCTAAGAAAGTCATGGTGAAAAAAGAGAAGGTACAGACGGGACAATGAAAATCACCAAGGAGCTGCTGACCTTATGAGAAGAAATTGGAAAGACTGACTCCAGTTTGGAGAGAAGAAATTAAGATGTTGATGGGTAAGGTGAATGCAGAACTGTTGCTCACTAAATCCTGCAAAACTGGAACTAGGAATCACTCACAGAAACTATTAGATCATTCAAGACAAATACAGCAAAAGTTTACTACACAGAGGACAGGAAACCTCTTGAACTTTCTGCCACAGAATACTGCAGAAAAAGAGAGCATCAGCACATTCAAAAGCAATCAAACTTATGGATGACAACATGATTCTAAAAGATAGTCAGGGATGTAGCCTTTAACAACCCTTAATACAAGAAGTGTGGATGCTGGTAGAGTACAACTGCATTGGACTGCATAAAGCGACCAGATCTGCCTGCTTCCTGTAAGCACCATCTCCTATTGCTGCTGCTAGACACAGATATGGACTGTGCTATGATCCAGTAAGGTATTATTTATATTCCTTCTATATTCTCCAGAATACACGGACACCTTTAAAGAGAGATCTGGCTGGTACTTGAGCAACTGAATTTCAGGGTTTTTCTAGGTTCATGCTGGCCTGCTGGCTTTTTACAGCCTTTCTGCTTTAAGCCTTTAAGGTCTCTATATTGGGCTATTTCCATTCACCCAAGAGAGACTTGCCACCCTAAAGTAAAGTTGGTTGGTTTTTTTTTTGTGGTTTTTGGTTTTTCTTTTTTTTTTTTTTTTACATTGACCACAGTCTGTCTAGACTCCTGCTATAGGAACCATATGCAATGGTAAATGCTTAAGAGCGGGCAGGTGAAAGATGCTGCACATGCCTGTTCCTCTGGTCTTGGTCTTCTGGTCCAAAGGAAAAAAACACATAAAATGGGATTTCTATCCTGCCACTGGTAGAAAGTTTATCTTCCATAGTGACTTCATTTACCAAAGAGTGATAACAGCCTGATGTGCAAGTTAACAGATCTTATTCAGAAGCAACAGGTACCTAACTCCAGTAAAAGAATGCAGAATAGTGGGTTGTCCTTTTATCTAAGCCCTACCCATGTGGAAAGTTCAGAGATCTTAACAGATTGGGCTCCATGAGTGCTGCAGAAACTGAAGAGTGGTAGGATGTCCTCGTAGTCCCACAGGCAATATCAGGATGTTGAACTAAGGCAGCTGTCAAAGAAGCAGGAATTGCTGCTTCATTCAGCCCTTCCCATAAAGTACTTGGAGAAAGATTAAACAGCAAGGCTGATTTTGAGTTATTGCAATTCCTGTTTCACAGCCTTCTCCTTGACAAAGGTCCATTCTCTTTTACAAGAAAGTATAGTGATATATCTCTGCTATGTGCTCTGTGTAGAACCAATAGATCTGGTCCTTTCTGAGCCAGAAGTCATGAATATGTTTCCTGAAATATGAACAAAGCTTCTCATATTCTCTTTTGATTGTCCCAATTCAGGATAGAAGTCAACCAAGCCTTTACCAATCCTTCTTATCCCTTCCCTTAAACTAAGCGAAATCTTTAAAAATTTGAGCTTCCCCCTTTCCTACCTCTACCTTTCTTACCCGAGAAGCTACAGCTGTTCTCCTAAGGAAGCCCTGAGTGTGGCCATCTTCCTGGAGCACTGCATTATTTCTCAACACCCTTTGCTATTTGAGCTGCCCTGGATGTTTAAAGAAAATTGCAGTACTTAGGTAGGCCTGAACTTGGTCACAGTCTTGTTACTCTGATGGGAATTACTACACTGAAAGTCTGCTAAAAGCATGCTAACATCCACGAGACTAAAACCACAATTTGTTAGCATATTGTGTAAGCTGTCAGAACAACTGTACACTGTGGTATATTTCTACAGCTCTCCTTAGGGGTTCATTCCTGTTACAGTAACTTGCTAGGGATATTTTTCTCCACCTGCTGGACAAATACTTGAAGACTGAGACAGCTACATTCTTTAGAGACAAATCAAATTTCTGTGGCTTTACAAATTACTGTGGTCAACTGCCATAGCTGTCTATGTTTATGCTCTTAGCCAAGAGCAAGACACTGCAACTCTGCTAAGCTCACCATGAAATAAGACTATCATGAACTGTATCGTTTCCTATTTGCTGTAATCTAGAAATGGACACACAAGTAAGTGGTGCAACTCCACTGGCATACATCAACGTGTTAAGACACAGTATCATGATTGCATGCACAAGTTGCTAGTGTGTTTCCATTTCTTCCATTAGAGAAAATAGAATCCATTGTCTAGACATGGAAGAAGGTTACTAGGAAAGAAAAACAGATTTGGAAAGGGGCAGATAAAGTTTGTTGCTTTCCATTCTCTTGTGTTTTTAAAACCAAATGTTAGACTTGCATTAAAAACCAACCGCAAAACTGGCATTCATGCATATTTTGGGAATATTTGGGAAAACTTCGCAACCACATTTCTCATGTACTGAAATAATTTTAAACAACTCACTTGAAACTGAATTATTCTCTCCTGGGAAAGGCACAAATACATTCTCTCAGTGTCTTTAAGGTAAAATGCACATTTATGGAGCTGCGATACTGGATCATCTGCATCCAATAACGCTGTTTGTTTATCTACTTTTCGAATTATCTGTGAATGAAAATTGTACATATATATTTAGGACGATTTCTTCATTACATTGGAGATTACATATGTAGTGTTAGTAAAGGAAGTGAAAGGTATTTTTTTTTTTTAATTTCCATGCCTCCTGTTTTAATACCAACATTAGATTTGTAATTCTCAATGCTTTTGAAACAAGAACACAACACTGAAGTGACACTCAGTACTACAGCTTCAACGTACTGTATGCATATATATTTCATCTTTTTTGCTATAAGAGTGGGGAAAAAAACTTGAAGCTTCAGCAAAATCTACTTTTGTTCCATTTTCTGGTACAAAAGAGCAGTATGTCAAGTATTAACAGGCTTCTACAGAAGCTTCCACCATAGATAGCATCAGCACCATTCTGTGGCAGACTGGTTGCTGAACGAGAACAGTTGAAAATAAGGATTTACTTTAAAGGTGTTGAGATGTCCTTAAGTTCAGTTTTGCAAACACAACAATCACAGCGTATCTTAACAACAGTTGGTCATTAAATATTACTTAAAGACAACTGCAAAGAACAATTGTTCCTTACATCTGGCAGTTCAGTGAAAAAAACATCTGCTGACTTAATTCAGAGATGTTATAGTAATTTATTTTTAAAAATTAAAAAAGTTATTCCCTTACAGACAGTGAAAATCTGTAGCTTGGAATTTTAACTCAACTTCTAGAAAAAAGTTTAATACTTCATTTTATGCAACATCAGCAGAAGCAGCAGCCAAAGTGCTTGAAGATTTCTAAGCCGACAATCAGAAAGCCAACCATGTCCTCTGGGATTTCTAATGATAATAAATGGCATTATTAGCAATATAAGCTTCAAGGTTAACTTGTTTCTTCAAAGTTCTTTGCATTAACCTATAAAATGTCTGCGAGTTAACTTTTAATCGTATCACCTTCAATCAGTCTTGTAAGACAGCATGACAAATGTTCCCAATAGCAAACAAAACAGGAACCTTTAGCCTAATTTGTTTTAATCTATTTATACCTACAAATAAGGTTTCTGGAATAAAAAATGATGGCATCTCCTTTCGGCAATGAGAAAGTACTAACATGAAGCCCACAAATAAAGTGAGATCCTCTTATTGAATTTCATGTGCACTAAACCAGATCAGTACTAACCCGGTCTGGATTCTTCTGTCAAATAATGCAATTAAAAAAAAAAAAAAAAAAAAAATCTATTTAAATGATCATTCTATACCATTTCATCTCAGAAGGCTACCTTTTTTAGCTAAGTTTTGATATTGGGAGAGAATTTCTCATTACAGTCCTAGTAAAATAAGTCTGGAAAGGGTAACAAAAACCTGCCTGCAGGGAAGGTTGGTTTTACATTAACGCATTCTAAAAATTGTTTCTAGTTAAAAGTGGAACTAGCAAAGCTTTGTATGAAATTCATAATGGGCTGACAAACCACAATTTCACGTAAGATCTTATATGAAGCCCTGTATTATCGCTCACACAAAATTCCACTTAGGCTGGCATTAAGTGCATAAAACAGGAGAAAAAAAATCTATTATTATACTTAAATTTATTTATAAAAACCATTACTGTGTATCCAGCAATAAAACAGTTTCTTTGGTTCACAAACCTTAATTGGTTATAATCAATTTTGTAAATGTGACAAAGAGCTGAAATTGTCTTTCTAAAAAAAGGGTATTCCAAAGGCATTTACAATGTTCCATATTTAAAAGACAGTATTAATAAATGTCCAAAATGCTTTTGCAAGCTGATATTGGTATAATTATGTATTCTTAGAAGTACACAGAAGCACTTTTAGATTCAAATCAGTACAGCATTAGTCCTACTGGCTGCAGAGATTTTACTCTTCTATTCAATATCAATATTTAAAGTATTTTGCAACACTGGGACCTACATTACTGTTTTTAAAAGAGACATTTTCTTAATGACAGCTTGCTGGTTTGAATTCTGAAAAATTCCCTATGCTTATTTTACAAGCTGTTCTCTGCTTACAGAATTAATCTTCAGATAAAAGTTATGCTTTTATTAAAATGAATGCCATTTTCCATATAAAACATGTATTACCAAAAGGAAACATACAAAGCCAAAAACTGTGAACAATGCAAACCCAACTATGCAATTACACTAAGTAGCCATGTACATATTAATTACAGCATTGGAGAAATTAAACTGTACCAGTCTTGGGAGGGCCATGCCAGTAACTGAGCATACAAGTTTGACAGTCTGCCCATAATGAATGTAGCCATCTCTCACTGTGAATTCTTCTCCTTCCGATTCATCATCATCCACTGCATGAAACAGGAATTTTCACATTATTTGTTTTAATCACTGTTTTCCTCAATAGGAGGAACATTTAACATCACACCATTACATCAAATATACACTCAGTAACAAAACAAATCTGCATATGGGCAATTAATATGGAGGAAAAAATGCAGGACTTTTTTTTTGTGGGGATGGAGGGAGGGAGGTGAAAAAATATATTGCTTCATTTTTACTTACAGAGGTGAATGTAAAATGCTCCCCACTGTTGTGAACTGGCATGGAAATTGCCACCTTCTACGTGTAAATATCTGGTGCTAACTGTTTGGGATCGAAGTCTATTAAATAGTGCCACTTTTGTCCCTGACGCAATACATACTGCAAGGAACACATACAGACTTGAGATTATAAAATTACTTCATTACTACACAGAAAAGTAACAAGAAGTCACAAATACAGTAAAATAAACTGATCAGTACTGGAAATCAAGAAATAATTCTCAACTATTGGTTAATTTAGAAAATATTTATATTTGTGACAGACCAAAAATAATCACAAAATTACAAACAGGATAACATACACAGCTGCTGTTCTCCAAAGGCATGCTAGTTCACAGAATTTTGCCACTTAGCCAAATAGGCCAGTGCTTGTCAGCTGAAAACTCCTTCTCTTCATAGTTCTCCAACAACTGATTATTTGAGCAGAAGCATTAGCTTGCCCTTGTGAAGTACTTGGACAACTTTCAGTGATCATTTGAAGTATATTTGAAGTATAAAGAAAAATTATTCTTACAAATCACAATCAACTGAAAGGAAGACAGACATAACTATGTAAATTTGTAACCATGCAACTTGAAATTTTCTCAGATCTGAACTTACTTATGATTCAAGAGAGAAATGCTAAGCCTGCTCCCCTAAAAAAATCAGCAACTAGCATTTTGCCATCAAAACGGGCATGTTTCTTCTACTCGGTTCATATTTACTATCGAAGAATGCTTGGTTCATATTCACTGTCCATCAAAACTATCTGTCTGAATACAAAGCCAACAGTGCATACTCTCGAGCCCATGGGTGTGAACTGCACAGCAACAGATTGCCTTTAGTCATGTGGCAAGCTAGCGGCCCCGAGATCCACATTCCATAGGTGAATGGGTTCCAGCCCAACACAGATGGAAGAGCCTTTTAAAGCACTAGTAAAGAGAGAGAGAAAAACAAACAAACAAAAAAAAGGGTATCTCTTGGGGTGCTCCAGTGGCATGCAGGCAAAAACTTTGGAGGAAAAGCAAAAATGCTCCCAATTACACATTAGCACCAGAGAGATCTTTCGTTGAAAAACATGGTAAGCAAATAAATGTGGGTGAAATATCACCATACAGATTTCTTAACCAATTACTTAAAAGGAACCATGCAAAAGATACTAAAAATAAAAACAACATGAAAATGGCATGAGACAGTAAGAAGGTGGCTGTGATGTCACAAAGTGCAGTTTGGATAACATGATGCTACTCATGTATCACAATCTGAAAGCTATCTCTTTGATACTAATCAAAACATCCTAAGCACCAGATCATGGCAGCTTAAGAGATCTAACAGCTTAGAAGGCTGAGGTAGAGCATTCTTTAAGCATTTGTCTACAAGGATTCACTCCTCAGAATAGAGTTTTCTTGGTGGACCTTTCATATTTACTAAATAATCAACTGTGACTGCATAAAACCTATCGATATTGGAATACTTTAAAATACACTGACGTGTACAGTTCTGGAATACATTAGAATAAACAGAAATTGAAAATTTCATTATATTTACTTTGTAGTCAGACTTCAGAATACTAAGAAAAAATTAGTAGGAGGCAAAATGAATTGCTACATAAAGAAAAGAACAGTAAAATACTTACGGTCTGCATTTTTCAGTGACTGTTTCTTTTTAGAAGGTTTGGAGATGACTTTGATCCGTTTACTGAGGAACACACCGATGTCATCACTATTGCCATAGAACATTTTTACCGATAACATGAAGTGCTTTCTCTTGTCTGAGTCTGATATGTATAATGTTTTGGCAGTGCAATAATTCTGTAGGTGAAAACACACTGTTGTTTCTTCTTTCAAGTCAACCCAGTTCAAGAAACTATGTATATTTAGTTACGAACAAAATAGGAAAAGTGATGCAATAGTCTCTACAACAGATCAGAAACTGCTTTTTCCATCTCTTCCATACGGGTATCTTTTATGACTACTGTTCAGCTTTGTCAAGTTTAGCAACCAACTTCAGTACTTTAGCGCCTTTCTAAAGACCCTTACCAGGATTGGGAAACAGATGATTAGAGACTACAGCTGTGTCAAAGCCATCTCTAAGTGGTTAAGAGCACTACTAAAAATTACATTTGAGTAGAGCTATACAGGCAGTATACTGGGCATGCACAAGTGGCTGCCTGTGCAGAAAATGTGTTGAGTCAAACCTTTTTTGAAAGGATGGGAGATGACTGGGTTTTGAAACACTAGGAAGTTACTTTCAGCTACATGTTATATGACAGCAGGAGCTTAAAAAAAAAAATCTCAAAAAGAACTTTTATTATTCTTTTCCTATTCAGCAACATAACAAAGCATTTCTAAGTAGACTGTGCTGGAAATACTAGGTAGCTATAAAATACTGCTTAATAAAATAACCAGCTAAAATGAGCACTCATGTGCTGCCAGTTCTGTTCCAACTGTTTAAGTCATCACAAATATCTTTAAAAAAAATCTTGTAGCAATTTATATCACTGTAAAAAAATAATGTACTAAATTTATTAAGATGCTATTTTAATTGTGTTTTTATGCAAAGGGACTTAAAGACCACTTCTATCAGCAGATGTTGTTCAGATACTTCCTTGATGAAATTACCCATTCGTGCAAGCCAGGGAGAGGGACACAGAGTATGGGCCAGAAATCTTACTTCAGTTAACCACTGATACCTACCAAATAACCTAACAGTTTACTGTCTCTGAATCAACAACCTACAAATGAAAGGTTAGTACCCTGCTATGATCCCATGAACCAAATCCACCTATTCAATTGTCCTACATATTTTTGAGGGATTTTTTTAAACCACTTATGTAGTATCCACTACAGTGTAACAAAAGTTATCAAAAATAAGCAAGGATATTCCTTGAAATATGCACCACGTAGCTGTAATATCCTTTGCAGTAATCCAAGTGGGTTATTACAATTCTTCTACCTTTCCTTCCAAGTTCAGCTGCTGCATTTCTTGGTCACTGTTTCCTATTCCAATGAAGGCGCAAGGTTGTGACTCTTGCTCAGTGCAACCATCCCGTTCCATTTGCTCTTTTTTTTTCTTCCATCCACTGCCCATAAGATACACACACGGAGGAGGACAAAAGAACCTGAAAATGAAAAATGCATTATGAGATTACACGCAGCTTTCAAGAAAATTCTTGAGACAGAAACTGTTGTGTACCCGAAGCTTTCTCAGCCCATTCACACTTTGCATTCGAGTTTATACATGCACACCCTTCACTTGCCTTGAAGATTTTCTAAAATGCAAATCAAAAAAAAGAGAAAAAACAAGGAAAATCAGGATTAGAGACACTGTTACCGAGTATCTTTCCAGTTCAATATATGGTAGGTAACAGTCTGTATCTCTATAAAACAGAAACCCTTTCTACCCTTACAAAGAAGAGATTCTCAAAGAAAGTAAAAAGGCCTTGAAAGTGATGATAGTGTTTTGCTTTTGTAGGTGCTTAACTTGATGCAGCGATTAATACACCCAGAACAGTTCCACAAACTAATTTAATGGACAACTGCTGACTACAATTCCCAAACATTTATTGTTTCATCATTAGCAAGGAGGGAGTCTATCCCATCCAAGCATAAATCTCTTCAGTTTTTAAATGGAATAGATAATTTTACATCTTCATCAGTAACTGTAAAAGATACGATTCTAATCTTTAGCAACACTGAATGAAATCAGTCTAAATGCTACTTACAGCAATATGTTCAAAATTAAATGCAGCATTATAATACCATGTAGTGGTCTTGACGTCTCTGCAAATTGTTAAAACGCAAATCCTAACCACTTTTGGTTTTAGTTTAGCCAACAGCTGCAGTGTTTTTACCATCATTTAGTTAAGATCAAAGTTAAAAAGGCAGAATGAGTACATCTAGTTGTGAGGTAGCTAAAGAGGCACGAAGGGAGAGGATAACTGAAAAAGTTTTTAATTATTCTATTTATTTCAAATTGGAGAGTAGTGCTGAACTTGGCACTTCTGAAATCCAAAGATGACTCCTACCTTATACAGGTAGGTAAGTAGGATTTTTTTTTTTTTTTTAAATTTGACTTGGGACAACTGAATTCATGGATTATTTATATTAAACACCATGTAAACCTTGATTAGTAGAAGTCAGCTTCAACATGAAAATCAAGTCTAATACACTTCTTTATCTCACTTACTCAGCAAAATTACCTTTATTTAACAGATATAGAATGCTTTTCTAAGTAACAGAATTCTTAACAGATAAAACCAAAGTCCTGAATTAATAATCACATAATAAAAAAATGTAAATATTAAGAATTTGCATAAATAAATGCAAAGATTTGTAATCATTTCAGTTAATGCATACAATTAATGTATATTCTTTGTTAGAGAAACAAACAACCAAATTTTAAGTTTTACCACAATTCAAAATGTCTCAGTGATTATGATAATGAGCAAAAATTATCCCCTGCAGACAAAAAACAAACAAACAAACAAACAAACAAACTTTATCTTGCCAATAAATTCACAGTGAAAATTTTTCACTTAAATTCACTCTTTTTAAAACACAACAAAACTGAATATATACCCATATGCATACAGCTTAAGTATCTATTAACGTCTTCCAAAAGTATCGTGCTCTGGTTTGAAAAAAGACTGCCCACAAAAGAGAATTTGTAGAAAATAGCTCTCTACATGACATCAAAAGATCTGCATGTTTGAGAAGCCCATTAAATTAACTTGTGAAACTGCTCCTACAGATTGCTTTTTAAACTTAATAATTCTAAGCAAACAGAAACAAATGCTATATTCCCTCCATTATGATAATCCATTTCAGCAAAGACTTATAACAATTATTTGCTCCTTTTATTACCTTCACACTGTTCTGAAGCATAGAAATTTTGATAAATATGGAATTATGAATTAACAGGAAGCCCCTCGTAGAAGCAAACTATTCAAAGTTTAACAACTAACATTTTTTCATGTGATTATTGCATCAGTTTTAACTATTCATATTTCATTCTTTGGGGTAATTATGGGTCATATGAAGGCTCTGGAATTTTTTTTCTTCCAATTGAAAATGCAGAACACAGAGAACCAAGGCAACAGGTAGAAAATTGTCAATTTGAAAAGCAGATGTTTCCTGATAGAACTGTCAACTTGAGAAACTACACAGTAATCTACCTCAAAAAATTTAACTTTCACAGTGGCAGCACAAGAGAATACTTCCACTAGCCCAGCCATGAATTATAAAGCTGAAATTTCTACTTATCTGACGTTAGAATGGGTTATTGTAACTTTATTGCTGTAAGAATAGAAGTTCTGAAATTTGAAAATCACCATGAACAGAAAGAGTAAGCAGTAATAAATGTTATCAAACAGCACACACTGTGTATCCCCTTTTTGCTTGCTATTATGCCTTTCGCTTCTATATCTTCTGCTACCTGACCTCTGTTCCAGCTTTTTTCATGAAGATGCTGAATGATGCAGTAGGAGTATATTTAAGAACACCATGAGTTTCTGTTAGATGACGATTAAATCCTCCCCTACCTACTACAAATTTTCAATCTCAAAACCAGGAATGCATTTCCTACTTTTCAATTGCATTTATTTCAAACAGCACAGATGACATGACCCAACTTCCCTCAAATGCTTCTCTACTCTAAAGGAAAAATTATCTTAAAAGGACTTATGTTTGCGAAGGAGACAGTGCAATGACAATGGTCAAGATCATAAAATTCATATTAAAAGTACAAGGTGTATATTTACCTTCTACATGAGCAATGTAATTTATATGCCCTAGATCACCCCACATTTAGATGTAAATATCACATTTGTTGTTAAAAATCTATTCTGATGCTCATCTACTGGTTGCTGCAACTTTCGGCATGTTTTAGGAAAACAGAAAACCAAAACAAAAGCAAAAAGTAACAGCTTTAGCATTACACTGAGGAAATTTCTACTGTAGACAATTGTGATCGCATTTTTAAAAATATAGATATACACAGATACAGGTTAGCAAGAGGACAAGAAAATCACATTTTTATTAGACTGGCAAGAGGTCAAGTGAGGGCAATGATCATGCGCAAGTACTGTTTAGGAGGCCTACCCTACTTTGCATCCCAGATAGGGGAAACACGGCAGTGGTCCTCTATGAACAGTACTTTTCAAATGGGTGTTATGAACTAACTCCAAGGTTAGGAAACACAATTTTTTTGGGGAAGAAACTTCAAGTAACAGATGCATTTATTCAAGAGTTGATCTTTTGGAAACAAACTCAGATTGCCAGAAAAAGCACACCACATATCTAGTCAGTTTCTGAACTCTCAAACTCAAATGACAACACAAGATCCTTTCAGTGTTAACGGATGTATCCCACTAATTTTCTTCTCAACAATTATAAGATATTTCCAATAAAGAAATTATACACAGACTAAAAATTAACATCAACCTTTATTAACGGAGCAGTACTTCGCAAAAAAGAAACTGAACTCCTTGTATTCCAAGTAGGTATAACACCATAAAGCAAACGTTACACATTTACCATTCTGTCTCATGTACTCTTTTGTATTTATCTTACTGGTTAGAACACAAGAAAAAAATCCCAAACGTTTTTCATATCCTTTTTCATTTCAGCTTTATTCTAAACCAAGTCCTCTGAATAACTATGGCCACTAGATGGCAATAAAGACCTATAAGAAACAAGTTTTAACCCACTGATGAAGCAAAAACAAGCCACAACAATTGAAGTGCTCTGTTTAAATTAGAACACAGAGGAAAAACCTTGGAAAACTATGACTTACTGAACAAAGAAAGAAACTTTTGAAGCTGAGAAAATTTTAAGTTTGGTTGAAACTACCAAACAAGAAGAAAGAGTCTAGACATTCACAATTTGAATGGGTTTTCTTATACGTCAGCCTCTTACTAACCCTTCAGATACAGACAAGTAGAGTCTGGTGGCTTTTTACTTCATATTTACAATCCCAGGAACTCATGTATAGAAGAGATTAACTAAATTTTCTATCCAATATAGTGTAAGTAAACCATGAGTATCCTCATATTTCTAATTTTCACAGAGGATTAAAGAAAGTGTCTTTGATATGTATAAAACAACTGCTGGAAACAGGTTCTCTCATTAATAAAACATTTCCAATGTAAATAGAAATGTACATGTTTATGTGAGAGGCTGACTTTCAGATGACTATAAAGAGGAAAAGAGAAAAAGAAAATCACCTCCCCCAAATAAGTAAAGTAATTTAAGTAATTTCCAGTATTACTGATGGGAAATAAGGTAGGACAATGTTTGGTGGAACAAATGAAAAAACTCTTCCTTCGACCTTTGATTTATAGGGCCTAGGTCTTTTTTTTTTCTTTAACCACAAAACTAAAGACAGAGTAGGAGGTAAAAATTCTTCTGAAGTATTAATCATAGAATCATTTTGGTTGGAAAGAACCTTTAAGATCATCAAGTCCAACCATTAACCTAGCACTGCCAAGTCCACCTCTAAACCATGTCCCTAAGCATGGCATCTACAAGTCTTTTAAATCTCTCCAGGGATGGTGACTCCACCACTTCCCTGGGCAGCCTGTTCCAATGTTTGACAACCCTTTCAGTAAAGAAATTTTTCCTGATACCCAACCTAAACCTCCCCCAGCACAACTTGAGGCTGTTCCCTCTCGTCCTATCCCTTGTTACTTGGGAGACAAGACCAACACCTGCCTTGCTACAACCTCCCTTCAGGTAGTTGTAGAGAACGACAAGGTCTCCCCTCAGCCTCCTCTTCTCCAGACTAAACAACCTCAGCTCCCTCAGCCGCTCATAAGACTTGTGCTCTAGACCCTTCACCAGCTTCGTTGGGATAATCTGACCTATAGTAAAAAGAAAATTATGTTGGAGGGAAAGCCAGCCACGTCTGGTTCTTCTGAGCTAGTTCAGAATTTTCAGTACAAGAAGTAATGGTGGAAAATCATGCAGGATGTAATTTCCTCACTGGATTTATAACGTATTCTCTTAATACCTCTTCTGTATGCCATGAGCAGACTGGCAATTCCTTGCAGAATGAGCAGTAAAACAACACAGGACATTCTTCCCTGAGGTAAACACCAAACAACCTGATCTAAAAAACACATGAGATCTGTTAGGGATCACTCTGTGAACTCTTTCATTACTGGACGTATAACAACCCGGAATGCCTTTCCTGGACAAAACTTATTCCACGCTTCTTAGAGCTGCATGATGAGATGCAGATTCAGTGTTTCCTACTTGCTGATACAAAGCACAGTGACTGAACCAGGGTAACATTTTGGGATACCAGATCTCTGCAAATACTTAATGTGTTTAACATAGCTCTACAGCATTTTGTTGTGGACTCCTGGTTTCTCAGAAGCTGCTCTCTGTGATGCTCCTCCTATGCATCTTCCAAGAATTTGTAATCAGTGTAATTAAAACAATGGGCAGTTTTAAATGAAGCTAACATTGGGACTGATATTAGCCAGGAAAGGTCAGAGGATCAATCTCCAAAAAGTAAAGGCCATCCCCAACATGCCTTCTTACACTATAATTTCATGGGCCACTCAAGTGAGGAGAGACCATAGTATTAATAACCTCACATTAGACTCCAGGCTCAGCAACTCAGTACAGCAAACAGAAGCAAGCTGTTACTCATCTGTTCTGACAGATCTGTTCCATTAGACCAAATGGAAACTGGACATTTTTCCATGGCAAGAAAACCAAGCTGAGATTGTCTAAGGATGCTCCCCTTTATTCCAAATGACCTGAAAGGAAGAACAAGATAATTTCTAGTGGTTTCTGAATCTTGACTGCAACAACAGAAAGCAGAACAGGTTGAATTTTTGGCACCACCTGGAATATTGTTTTAAATCAGACAATCACCGACAGAGAGAACAATATTCCTTCAGTTCTTTCAGTCAACTCAGGCCAATCAATATAGAGAAAATATGCACTTCACGTAGAGAAGTTACTATAACTGAACTTGCCAGGAAGCAAGAGGCAGAAAGTAAAATAAAATCAGCTCATGTCATTGCTACCTAGTTCTGATGCACTCAATGCTCTTTTCAAACCACAGGCTTCTATTCACAAAGGTTTGTTTTTTCAAATTGTCCAAGTCATCACAAGTGTTCATCTTATAGGGATGACTTAAGTCTTTGCCTTCAGGAGGATTTAGAGGTGTCTATCAGCTGGTTTTCTTTATGTTCAGGGTGACAATAGCAGGGACGTTTTTCCTTTGTACCTGTTGGCCAGTTCAGAGTTGGTTAAGGCAGGAGGTGTGTTTGTCAATTACCTGCATTGTTCTGAGCATGAAACTACTCAGCAGTCTTCTTTCCTTCTTAGGAGCTAAAAGAACTAACAACATCCACTAAAGAACTCAATACAACAACAAATGAAAAATCATTAGGTGCTAGAGTGCTAAGGATGAACTAGTGGAGCCAGGGGGTAAGCCCTGGACAAGGCTATGCTCTCAATAACAAGAGCATTAATCAGAGGGCAGGCACACTTAGTTCAGTGAAGGGAACTGTTTGAGCAGAAATTACAGAAGCTCCTTCACTAACAGCCGTAAAACAAGACGCGGCTAGACCATTCTCGGGCTAATCAGTAATGATAGTGTTTAAACTCAGAACAGCATGTAATCCACAAATACCAATCTGGCTCACAGTCTTTGATGAACTATGTCTTGGATTCCAAAACACTTCAGTCCTTCAAACTGTTGAATGTTCACACTGTTCAGACTGTGAAGAGAGATGTCTCAGTGAGTAGTAAATACAGAAAAAATACAAGAAGCACAAGCCAAACACCCACACTCATCAGGACTAAACATCACCTGAGTCTCTATCAGCTGAATGCCTTTGAAAGATGATAGCCATCGAACAGGAAGCATCAGGCAAGAAGTCTTAAATTCAACTGAAGTCCACCCCTGAGCTTCTTACCTCCTGGCTTCTTTGTTAAACTAAACAACACTAACTTTGGGAAGTGCAAAGCTGATAAGAAGACTCTACTCAAAAAAGAAACAAGCCTCCTTTCATCACTGTTATTTAAAGGCAAGTATCAAGAACACTCTCAAATTAACCCAGAAAGTTTCCATCCACGTGGCAACAACCTGCAGTTGTGTTTCTGAGGCCTGTTTAAACCAGACCACACTACGTGAGATCTGTGCCGTCTACAGTTAGTTTTCAACAGAGTATTTCACTACCGACTAAGCCTCATCAAAACACTGAAAGGTAGTTATTGTGCTAACCTTTTAATTATGCCATGCAAAGTTTATTAATGATAAATATTTTCCATGACCTCACAACAAACAAGGTTTAAAGACTGGAACAAAAGGTGGACATTTGTTTAGGGGTTTTTGAGGTTCTATATTTACTTGAAAGACATGTCAAATTTAAGAAATAATTCCTTTTGTAACTTGAATTCTTAGTTACAAAGGTAGTGCAATTTAACTTACTCTTTATGGATCAAAAGTTAACCAGGTTATATCCATGCCATAATGAAGTCCCATGGAACACATGAAATTTCTCCATAAAAACAGGTAGATACATACATCTGTCTATAAAGCAGATGTATGCAAAACAACTCACTTTAGAAATGGTATTTAACGTAAAAATGGTGAAAACTTGATTGACCAGTTGCATAAAGCAGCCTTAAACCTTTACTAGTTTTGCTCAGTCCACCAATATGAAGAATAAAAGGGCACATTCTGCTATGAATAAAACAGAAGTAATTAAAAAACTCAAAAAAAAGAAAGAAAAAAGAAAAAAAAAGCTTATTCATCAATCAGTTTCACTAAGTACCTTAGGGCACACATGGATCCGAGGGTTTAATAACTGGCATTTTTCTTTAAGCTGATACAACAGGACATCATTACTGATGCTAACAGTCTGGGAACTAGCAGAACAGTACCTGAGACAGTCTAATGGTGCGTTAAAACAGAAGAAAAACTCAAATACTTAAACTGAAAAATGAAATCTTAGTATGTATTCCAAACGTTCATTTCATACCCGTACCAGAATGGCAATTATTTCACCATCATACTATTTTACAATAAACACCCAACCATTTTCATGCCTAGTTGTCTTTTGCAAAGCTCTGAAATTCTCCACGCTCATTTGACATGCTTCCATTTTTCAAGAGGTGAATCTGAGATACCTTTCATGAACAAATGCAATTGTGCTGAGACAGGCAACTGAACTGCACCTCACAAAATCTAAAATGGTAAGAGAACGCCTAATTCTAGTTTGCAATCATTTCAAGCAGTGAGAAACCAATGACTAGTTTACTGAACATGACCAGTACTTAGGTAATATATGTGCCACAGTGACTTTAACAGCATCAGATGAAGTATACACATATATTCAAGGCAAAGGGAATTCATGGCAATGGCATGAAATGCACATAGGAGATTTCAGAAACTGTTAGCAAATGACAACTTGAAGCTTACATAAGTGTTCTGAAGAATACACGTCAGGTTTTCCAAACAGTAATGGAACTTTTAATAATCAAAATTGCATACTTTATCTTTTTATTTTCTCCCGCCTTTTTGATGCAATTTTTTTCTCCAAAACAACGATATACAGGACAGCTTTGCAAAATGTTCCTGCCCCCATGAACTGCTCTGGCCCCAGGAGAACAGACTGACTGAAGTTACAGCACACTGTTTAGAAAGTCACTTTCTTATCTGCAGGCACTCCTGTCATTTTTGGGAGTAATACGCTTAACTCATCTGCAGTGGTGAGTTAACCACGCAACTCTTGAACGACAATACAATCTGAGAAGATAACGGAGCTCCCTATATTGTCATGATAAATCTTTTTGGCTGTTAAGTTTGCTGCAAAGGGTTAAAGTTATAATTTACTCCTAGTAAGGCCTTGCATTGCAATGCTTTTGCATTTAAACATGGTAGTGAGCAAGACGGCTGTATAGTTATATAGCAGATACATGGCACACTTGTCTGCTTCTGTGCCCTTCCTCCTTCACTGACTTCTCATTTGATTCTCACCAAGAATTTCAGAAAGATCTAAAAAGCACACTGAGTACACAATTCCATGGAGCTGCAGAACCTGGACACTGCCCAAAAGAAAGGACTTGAGACACTGGCTAACAGCACAGATGACACATATTGAAAGACAAGTAGTCAGGCACAGAATACTGAAGAACAGTTGAAAATACAGTCTGCATCTCTGTGATTCACAGACATCAGGAAGTGTGATTTAGAATGGTAGAAACAAAGCAAGAACTTTGAGGGCTTAACTTTTAAGATTCCTGTTTTCTAACACTTCATACCTTAATATGTTAAAACCTCAAATCTCAGAAAACTGTAAAAAACAATGATGTAACAAGACTTACACAACAGTGGAGAAAGAAAGGTTAAAACTTCAAAACCATTAATGTGCTGAATATGTGGTCTTTTATGGTGAACCAATGTTAGTAATACAAAGTATCTGAAAACTAACTAAATAGTGTGCTATTTATTTTAGTGAAATTTAAGGTAGAAAAGTATCATTTATACTTAATGAAAATTCTATTTCATCATGACAGGACTAGAAATCTGCATATGAAGGACCATCCTATTTGCTTCTACCAGTCATGCAATAAAAACATCGCAGAGAGAAGACTGCAGGAAATTCACCTTTGCCTAAAAAGCATTCATCCTCATGTCTTCCTGTAGATTCTGTCCCTTAGAAAACTACCTAATATTGTAACTTGTACTGTATTGATTTTTACAAGAGAATGTTTATCATAGATATGGTAACGATTGATCTGTCATTCTTTTTAAAGCTATTACAGATGTGATTCAGAAAAGTATATTAGTGAAGCTAGCAATTTCCCTTTCATGTTAATTGGAAATTATCCGCAGGACAAAACTCCTCTACAAACAGTCACCTTGTTTACTCCAGACTTAAAATGGAAGGTTTAAAATTAGAGCCATTTTAGTTCCATGGAAGAAAAACTTCACCCACAGATAAGAGAACCTATTGGTATAAATTGGCATCACTACATTGAATGCCACAGGTTTGCAGCATTTGTTACATAATTAAATGATTTACGAGAACACGTTTTGTTTTATGTTTCTTCAGACCATAGTACAATCTGAGGAAGTTTGCAATGTACTACGTGTCAGACTACACACTATAGTTTCCTTAGCTGGGAGCTGTAGAGGGAAGCCAGGAAAGAATAGAGACTTACCTTTTTTCATTTCCATACGATTTCTGCGCAACTTTCGCATGGAGTATTAGCACTGTTTGATCACCTCGCTCCTTTAGGTAATTTCGCATTGCTTCCCTAAAAATTAAAAGACAAAATAAGCTTGAAAGTTCTTTTGGTTTTGTTTATAACTATAATAATCCAAAGACAGCTTTAGGACAAAAAAACCCAAACACCTGAAATTCAAAAAACACAACCATTAATAGGGTCTAGATGAGTTCGGTTTGTTTTTTAAGACAACTACACAGCAGAAAGAAGCAACTATCTTGCATAAAGCTAGCAGTAGGGGTCTGTATAGTCATTTACAATTACTACTTTTTCAAAAAAAAAAAACAACAAAAAAACAACCAACAAAACGCTCGTGATGTCAAATCGTACCAATGCCAATCACTACACCATGTTCAAAGCCTGATTTTATGAAGTACCATGCCACAAATGTTTTATTAGAACACACTCTATTAATTCAATATTGTCTCCTTAACCAATTTAGTCTCTCATAATGACAAATTGTTCTGAAATTTTGTTTAAGCTATTAACTAAATCAATGCAATGTTTATATAGAAGTTTTCTTTTGGTTGTGAAGATACCAAGAAAAAGTTAAATTCTTCAGCTTATTGTTTCATCTAGTTTTCTAGAGAAAGCCTCTACTTGCTGCATACAATCAGGTTAAAAATACATTAAATTTTCTTTCGTTCATCATCCCTGTAATGACAGATGTCATATAAAAGCTACAATTACCTCAAACACACCAACAGCAATTCCTTGAGAGAAGTAAGAGAACAATACACCCTATCATTCTTCTGTATAATAATCTAACTGTTCATTAAGCAGCACGCCAAATTCAACACCCTAGGGTTTAGCTTTGTCTGAGTGCTGAAAGGAACACCTTTAAGTCCCTGGAGGAGCTTTTGCAGGTTGAATGCCCACCAATGCACTCATCTTCAAAGCCTTCAACCAGAGAAATAAATTATGAATTTAGCAGGAAGTTATATGAAGAGATGAAACCCTACAGAAGAGGGATTTTTTTTTTTTTTTTTTTTTTTTTTTAAACTGCACCCAGCTGTTGAATTCCCTTTGGGCAGATCCAGACAACCAAACATTTCCAGTGAAAAAAGATGGTAAATAAAAAGCAATATTTTGTTGACAAGACCTTTTTCAAAAGAAATCCCCACATATAGTTTCACAGAGGAAAGCAAGTAGATGGCGGGGGGGGGAGGTGTTGGACAACAACAATAATCCAGCTTTGCTAATGGTATTTTGCCTGCATAAGACAGTGATCTGTGCGCTAGATTTTCCGTGTAAATAGCAGGATATAAGAGCAAAGACCTGAATTATCATTTTAAATTTGGACTAACTTTATCTATTTACATTTGACATTGGTAAAACTGATATTTATCCATGGAAGCACAGATGGAAGAACTGTCTCAAAGTGCACAGACTCACTTCATTTACAACCATTGTTTAAGAATATACTTTAAACCACAAAACATGATTCACTGTGAAATTATTATTATACATCTCATTGTGATATATATTAGCTGCATTTAAGTGGTTTAAAAACTTTTTTTAGCTGACAATTTAAAATACTCTATTAAGAGCACTGTCATACTAAATTAAGAACATCTATCATACTAAAAACTTTTGACTTGACTACCATTAAAAAAAACCACTCAAAACCAGCAACCCCAACACAAAAATGTTAGGTGCTACCTCATGTTTATTTAGCATTGTATGAGGAAGAAATTCTGCCTTTTCTACTAGTCTGTTGCTACAGTGGACTTCTACAATCCAAGCTCCTAGGAGAACTAGGAATGTTCCCCTCCAAGCCTTCCCACTGATAAAGAAAACACACAACCATTGCAATTTTTATACAACGTTTTTCATTACTAAATCTTCAAATTCTCCATGAAGGTAGTACTATTATAGTTTGCATCTAAAAACAACTAGCACAGTACGAACAAAGTAGTGTTGTTCCGCTGGAGCTTGCACGACGATGAATAGATTATTAGACAAACAGGACTGTCTTACACAAAAAAGCAGAATAACTTTCCAATAATTGAACTAAGTGCCTTTAAGGGTTTACACATACATTTTTTAGCATTACATAAACAAATCATACTCTTAAAAAAATTTGTGTGACATTTTTTCATTTCAGCATTTTGTGCTTCAGAGGAAAAAAAGTTAGGTTTCTTGTTTCCAGCCTCTATCAGTATGGAAAAGGTTTACAAGCTACTGTTTTGAAGGATGGCTAGCAGTTTCCAGATGTCCACCCTGTACTCACAGGAAAGAGTACCTAGCACATGTAGTAGCTAAAATCCTGCACATGAAATTTAGAGTCACTATAGTTAATAGACAACTTAGTTAAAAGACCTTACACCGAACAATCATTATTTTTGTTGTTCTTTCTAAATCATAAAAGATAAATTCTATCAGTAACTTCAAGGTGATACTAACAGGTGTTACTGTTGAAGGTGGAAAACAGGTCATTACTTAAAACTTCATATCTTTAAATATCCCTGAAAAATAGGTAGGCCAACAGGAAACAGCAATGTTTGTTCGGTTACTTTTAAGTCAGTATAGATCAATTTTGCATGGAAATGAAGTTTAACAGTGACACAAGCTCATCTGAAGCTTATCCAGAAATGCAATGGGACAGATATCCCCAGCACAAAAAATAAAAGCTCCCCCCTACCCTGTGCTTTACTTGAGGCATCCTCATTTCATTCAAAACAGAAGTAGGCCAGAGTGACAATGGGTTTCCATGTCTTTATACAGCACTATTACCATACAAAACTATAAAAAAATTGCCCATCTTTTGTACTTTAAGCGAACAGTGGCTTTTAAATTCAGTAGTTACTTATAATTGGCACAGTTAGTGGCACAGAATAATAAATATTTGCATAGACTGTGTTACAACAGTTTGAAAAAATGGTGACTACTTAACACCTTCTAGTATAAATACTCCCCAGGCAGACCAGGAGCAAATCAGGCACAGTACTCCAGTCACTCTAAACACTCTTCAGAATGGACTGACTTGATGGTTCTATTTGATGCTATTTCTCACTGTTTAGGTTTCACCAAAAATTGGTTAAGATCACTCCTTGACAGCACTGTGATAATTTTGCTCTTACCTGTTGCACAACAGCAGTAACGTACTAGCCAAATATTGGCAGCAAAAAGTGTTATTTTACATGACCTCACAAGACACTTCTACCCAAGAAAAGAAACCTGGCTCATTCCTGGTGATTTAAAACTAGGCAGATTCACATCCTACTGAAAAATGTACAATAACTGATATGTGAAGTCAATACCATTTCTAAAAAGGCTTTTTGAGTATCACATTAAAAACAAGCCACTCACTGTTCAAAATATTACTTCTGGCTGCTGATTGCATACAATAATTGAAAAGCTTTGATATTTAAAATTCTAGGATTAGCAAGGCACAATTTTTTAACTCAGAAATCCTTCTGAGAATGAAAATGGTAACTTTAGAAAACTGTTAAAACCAGAATATTTTTAATGCTTACCTGGTGAGCCGTTTCGGTTGAGGTCGCTCTCCAAATTTCCTGAAAAAAAGAAGTAGTTGCTAATTTAAAACAAAAGTGTTTAGTCACAATTTTACAGTGAAATACTATCCCAATTTTACAATTTTGAAAGTGTATTGGAATTTGGTGTCTTTGTAATTTCCTAGACAGTTTACTAATAAAATATCAACCATCTCCTTGCAACAACTTTCCCACAATAGCAGAGGCTTTTTTTATTTGTAATACTAGATACCTTTCTTTGCTAAAGTCACATTTACTTTCTCACTGAACCACTTTTGAAAAGTTCAGATGTCACAAGTATGTAAATAACCAGGAGATCTTTGCCATAGCATTGACCAGAAGTGCCAACAAAAAGCAGTCATTACCACCACACAGAAATTAACGGACTTATCTCTTAAGTTGACAAATCACAGTGAATGCTTCCCATCAGGACAATTTCTCAGAAATCTATTTTCCTTAATGACTTCTTCCAAAAAGGATGACAACATATTCCATATGTGCTGGTACAGAATTATAACAAAAATCTCTCTTGTGGAATGTAGCCAAGCAGGATCCAGAAATATCCTGCTATACACTTCACATTTTTTAGCCACAAAGTGTTTTGAGACAGCTCTATTTTTTTCAGTGCTCTAACACTGTTCTTGAGAGAGAGTACACTCTTTACACTCCTTAAGACTTTCCACAAAAGTCTTTATTTACATAAGACACTGAATTTACACAGGACAAGGATAGAAACATTTTCATTAACAAAAACATCCTCACATTAAACCAAAATGCTTAGGTAAAACACTTGAAAAAAGAAAGGCTGTACCCAGCAATGTACATCTGCTCAACCTGGTAAGGAAGTATATAACCACAAGCTAAAATGAAGACAACAACAAGAAGAAGCAAAAAAAAAAAAGAAAAAAAAAAAAAGCAGGCTTAGCTTAACACCTTTTTCATCTAAAAATAAACTGAGGCATAAGAGACTGTGCTTCTGCTGCCAGTATTCACAAATATCTCTATGACTTGCCATACTCTTTGAGAAGTGGGCATATCTTTCCCTTTATGCTTCCTGGATAGTAAAAAAACCCCTCTCCTAATATTGCCCCTACAACAGTGTTGGAGGCTCCCTAGGACAACAAGAACTTGATCATTAAATGATGTGACAAGAAATTCCCCTGTTCATGCAGTGGATCTGACCTGAACTCCACAGCAACTGGTGAAGGAATGATTTGATACATTCCAACTTCATTTGAGTAATTCTAGAAATGTACAAAGTAAAAATACATAGCTATTGCCATTTATATAGTTGAGCAGAATAGCACTCTCCTGAAAAGACAGTGACAAAAACATTCATCAAATTTTGAAGCTATTTTTCAAGACTTGAGAAATTAGTCTTCTAAAGTACTGGTACTCCACTCTACGTAGCGGAACTGAGTAAACAACATCAAGTCAAATTATTTTTTTCAGTTTAAACAATGAAATTAAAATTTATTTTTCCAACCAGACAGAAGTTCCTTCCACGTTTTACTTTGTTGTTGTTAGTATGCTGTTCACTTGTTTGGCTTTATTTTCACTCCAAATGAAAAAATGAAACTAAAATTCTTGCTGCAAGATTTGTTTTTATATATTTTAAATTTCAATGTCTATTGGACACATACTTCATTTGTATTTTTTCTCTGCGGTATGTACCACTGCATTGTCATATTTGTAATGCAGAAAGGTAATTAGAAAACCCAAATAGCTTTGCAGATTGGCAGCAGGAAAGTTATATCCCAAAGCCTTTCTGCTTCTACCACTTATCTTTCCATGATCTGCCTAGCTTCATCTCCTCCTGCCTCTGATTTTCCCTGGATAACAGTGTGAGTAGGCGTGCATATCCCTACTCCTGGTAGTTTCTATGTAGTTACTGTTCTCCCCTGAAGACCTAGGATCATTATATCTGGCAGAGGATTCACCTGTCTGCGACTCACTGACTAGACAACAGATTACCTTTAAGCAATGCTTTACAGACAAACAACATCTGTATAGATTAGCTCCCTGATTTTGAGTAGAACTACAGTCTTTGTTTCAATCTCTCTGCACGTTTTAATTCACCATGAAAAAAACCTAAGAGGTGCCTATTTTGGAGCAAAGGAGGCATTATGCACACCACACTCGCTTATACTGTGGCCAACAGATCCAATCCAAGATGAGGACACTAGTACATCAGAAACTGCACTAACACAAAAAAACTTCCCAGAGAAAATCCTACACTCCCCTACTGCAACATCGACCCATGCAGTACTCTTGAGCGCAGCAGATACGTTCCCCTTGCACGTACACTTATTGCTGCCTAAAAAAAGGCTTTATTAACACACCATCTACACAAAACAGTTGCAATTACTTAAAGAAATAAACCCCATCTTTTTCTTTAGTCAAATCCTGAATATACAGCATGGGAAAAAGTACCAAAATCCCCATTCTTCAGAGGCAGAGCTAAAGCACCGAGTCGTTCTAGAGACACACAGGGTGCACATGGTAAACTCGGATCACCTGATGCTCAGTGCAGTACCTTTATAAATCACATGCCAGGTTTCCCTAGCCTCTTTCATCCAAAATAAAGTAATGATGTCACTGTAGCCAACTTGTGAACACATATAAATGCTACCCTTAGCAACATGAACCTTCCAAAGAGATGATGCAAACTAAATTTGGTACATCTTTTATTATTCTTGCAATATACATTAGAGGGAGAGGTAGAATAGGAAGAAATTACATATTCGTATTTACTTACTTTAAGTCTGATTTTTTACTGTCTCAATTACATTCAGCTACTTTTTCTTCAATAATGTCATCTTGATGGATGACTGACGGTTATGTACCCTAGCCTTGGTGTCAATGAACACCACTTTCCTGTACCACCTCAAAATCATTTCAAAGATCCCATAGATGTCCTTCAGAACTAAGAACTCTTAAGGTTTGACCTACAAACCACTCAGATTAGTAGACATTTTCAAAGGTATAACTATATTTTAGGAAAAATTAATGTGACTTGTACAGGAATGCTATAAATAAAATTATTTAAGTGACCAATATGTACATGAATAAGGTTGATTTACATTGCATTCTTACACACCCAGTAAAACACCTTCCTAGCTCAAGAGCAATAGTCAAAGAAGTTAGAATTCAAGAATGACTAAGAATGGAATAGGAAACACGAACATTACCATGCCATAGCATTTTTCTGCCACATACCCACAGTTCTGAAAACTGCCTGAATTTCACTGAAAACAGTGCGAAAAAAGCTATCTCAGAGTAATAAAAGATACCACAAAACTCAATATGGATGATCAATAGTTTTCACAACCCATTAGCTAAAACTCTTTTGCCTTTCGTGAGAGCACAAGACAAAAGTGACAAACAGAGGCAAAGACTTAAGAGACTAATAAAAGATAAGCAAAATGTGAAAAGGAGATGGCTGTTCTCTCTCACACACAAACACAGGAATTAGGAAATATACCTAATATCTGAAAATTTCATTTTAGAATAAAACAAATTTTCCTTGCTCTACAAGCACGGTTATAACTAAGTTGTGAAACATATTGCTAGAAGATACTGTGGAGGCTGAAAGCACAAATGGACTCAAAAGATGAAACAAAACTCTGGTACAGAACTTCATTAGCCTTTATTAAGCATAATGACCTATTTTTTACAAATCCTAGGAAGTTCTCAGGAAAACCTAAACCATGTTCCACCAGCAGCAAAGGAGTTACCAGGAAGAAAAAAAACACAGTCTACATTTACTGTATCTTTCATATTCTTGCCTTAATGGTCCATTAGTGATGACTAGCAGGCACGGTCCAGTCTGTATACTCCTATGAACCAGATATATTCCACAGCAGCAATTGCATCCAGGATGTTTAAGGCCAGATTGGATGAGGCTTTGAGCAACCTGGTCTAGAGGAAAGGTGTCCCTGCCTGTGGCAGGGGGGTTGGAACTAGATGATCTTTAAGGTCCCTTCCAACCCAAACCATTCTATGATTCTATGATGACAGATTTTCAGTCACATTGTAAAACTCAAGATATACAAACACCACACAAAAATTAAAAAAAGTATCACATGTATTTCATTTAATGGTTCATCTGGTTTACTTTTTCCATATGTTTGCAACATGATATAGATACCTGTATTGACAACGCAACCTGAAGTGCAAAAACTATCAGTAACCACCATGCAGAAGAAAAGACTTAAGAGGTTTTTTAATTTTTCTGATACTAAGAGAACCCATTTGAAAGTGCAAGAAACACATTATTTATGATTTTGTACTAAATGACAGACATTGTACAAGCCATGATTGGTGTTACTTCAAACTTTTGTATTTGACTGGCACATTGAAAAATGAGCCCGTTCAGACATTTCAAGGTTACCTGTCAGAGATGACAGAGACTGCAACATTTTTCTTGCGTAGGTTTCCCCTGGATTTCATTGTTCTGAAATTTCTTTTTATATTCAGTATTTTTATTCCTCCTCTTTGTTTACATCTTGAAAATACGCAGATTGATATACAGGAGAGGAAACTAAAAACATATGATAGTTCTATTCCTATAGTGGTTATTGAACAAGCTAAATATATATAATTTGAAATCCTAATTATAAGTTACACATCATTATATCTGAATGCTCACCAAGTTCCTTTCCTTTCCTGATTTTTTTTATTTTACTACCAAACACTAAGTGCTGTTGCAGGAGTATTGTACTGGAATTCTGGACATACAGTCAAGTTGCCATTTCAATTCACAAAACTAATTCACTGCAAACTGAATTTTACTTAGGATTTCCCTAACACGCTGCACTGCAAACATGAGTGTGAGCATTAGTCACATCATAATCACTTGCTGTTGCAGCAAGTTATACTTGTTCTAATAATTCTTTTCCCAGCCCTGTATTTTCTCCAACCACTACTTTGTATTCTATTATTTCACATATTTTGTCTTCTGATGCTTTGCATAAATTAATTTCATTTCCACATTTTGCACTGTAGTAATAACTTTTCTCCCACATCAGGTCCCAAAATTTGAGTATGAACCTCAAATTTTTCCAGTATTGGCCTTCAGCCAAGAACATCCTTTTTACAGCCCCTGAGAAAGTCCATTCACCTTTATTTACCAAGCACAGAAGCCTTAAAAAAATTAAACCTTTAATTAAAAATTAAAAAGAAGCCTTTCCACAACATTCAAATAGAGGCAAACTTTAGCAATTTGCCTTAAGAATTCTATCTTCACTTGGCCTATAGACTGACACAATTCTTGGCATCTAGTAGCAATAGCACAGATCTTTCTGTAAATAATGCTCTCCAGAGAGGCAAAAAGCAAAAGGGAGCTGTCATATTTGAATACAGTAGGAATAACAGCTGAGCAGAAAGCAAGCATGGTGGAGAGGCCAACATGGGGGAATAGCAGGAAGAGCGAGGACTGAGAATGGGAAGACATGAGTGGCAAACTAAGACTTGCTAGGTCAGAAGAATAGGCCTGCGAACATTATAGGAGATGAGGCACCAGAAAAGCCTGTGGCAAGGCAAAACATTCAGATTTAACTCCAGAATATACAAAGACTATTTTCTCTGTCCATGTTTTTTGTGACAGAAGTTTTCATGGTGTCTTAAAAATTTCAACATTGAAGATAAAAGCAAATTACTTGCCTTACTCTGAAGAATTCAAAAACATACTATAGCAGATATCCATGTGGTGAAATATCTATATTTCCTTTTTGCCTTACACAGGCATGAAAAGATCATTATGGGTATTGAGGGCTAAGCCCTGTAGGCAGCTAAGCACCACAAAGCTGCTTACTCCCCCCACCACACGACAGGTGAAGAGAAAAACATGAGTAAGAAGCAAGAAAACTTGTAAGTTGAGATAAAAATTGTTTAACAAACAAAGGAGAAGTGGAAGAACAGCAAAACAAAACAAGCCAATCACTCACCACATCCCACAGGTAGACTGATGCCCATCCAGTTCCCAAGCAAAAGCTGGGTAACCTCTCTGAACCCCCTCCTCTCCATTTTACTGCTAAGCATGACGTTATATGGCATGGAATATCTCTGTGGTTAGTTTGGGTCATCTGCCTGGTTGTGTCCCCTCCCAACATCTTGTATTTCCCCCCAGTCACTGTGGGGGGACAACCACAGGACAGAGTGAAAAAAAGAGAAGGCCTTGATGCTGTTCAAACACTGTTCAGCAGTACTGTTTTGGTCACAAAGAACACAGCATCATACCAGCTGCTATGCAGAAAATTAGCTCCATCCCAGTCAGGCCCAGTACAATTAGAAAACTGAAGAAAAATGCATGCTTTCTACATGAGAAACAAGTGCCAGATTTTGGAAAGGCACAGAGTGTCTGCTCATTGGAAAAGTTTCACTCCCAAACATCAGACTGTCAAAAATCATTTCCAACTGGACCTATGCACTTGTTGGTGCTTTTGACTGATCTATCAAGGGCCTAACATTTTTTCTGAATAGCGAAACCAATTCTTTATTAGTCCAGTTATATGATGGCACATATCACAGTACTTGCCGTACAACACATTAGAGGAACTCTTTAATAAGCTACATGAGATGACTGTATTACCACAGTATGGATTCTGGAAACAATCCTGAGACAGGCGCTGAGAAGGAAACTTCCCTGGAAGGAAGTTATCCCATAACTCTTTAGTGCAGTCGCTCCAGAACCTTCTCCTGAAGCGCAAACCTCTCAACATTGTCAGAAATAAGATATGGTAATCATTAATCCAGGGCAGTATGAGACCTGGAGACTGATTTAAGTCCCCGCTTGCCTTAAACAAAGCTGTCAAATAGACGGGTTTTGAGACAAATAACAGTGTGCTTCGCATAAGCTTACTAGGGGATAGAGATTAAGAATACTAAATTAAATACAGAATACAGTGACTAAAGAAAGCTTTTACTTCCTCAAAGGAGGTCTGAGGGAAACAATGCTTGAAACAGGAGGAGTCTAATGAAAAGAACTTCAGATTTTTATATAATCTCTAGAGAAGTTTCAGAATACACTATGCAATTCAGAAAGAAAGAACATAAGAAATTCCAACCTCTGCTCTCCAACAATATGAAGTGACAATGAAGTTTGGTGAAAGGTTGAAGTTAAGTTCCAGCATTTCTGATTTCTACCAAATAGCTGGTATCCCAAAAGCCATTAAGTGTGACAGGACTGAGAAGGAAGAAATACTGCCATTGCAACTACTATAGGTATATTGTAGTTAGGAGTATAGCAGCAGAAACCTCTGTGCTTCACTCAATTCCAGTTCTAAAAACACAGTCAACTGTCAGATGTAACCTTCTCCTAGACCTCCTATATAACCACGAAACTTGTGAAAGAATGTGAAGAGTTTGGGGTTGGACAGTGAGACAAAAGCCTTTTAAAGAAAGAAATTAAAATAAGACAAATCATTTACAGGTTATTTTTTATCATTCTCCCTTAACTTTAAAACAACTGCTACATATCTGGAAAGCTAGAAAGTCTTTCAAATGTACGTTCAGCCTTTAGCAGAAAGACAACCCTCGTCACAACAGGGCCTATTGCTTCTACCATAAGAAACAAAAATACTCTTCTAAATACTTTTTCAAGCTCCTATGTGATCAGTTATCACAAACCTATTAAATGTGGTGTACTATAAGCTCACCAGTATGCGAACTCACTAGGTTTACTTGGCATACTGAGGTTATGTAAGATCTAGGAGAGTGAAATACTAGGTCTTCTAGTTTTACATTTAAAGTTTAAGGATTAATGTAAAAGTATTCCTTTTCAGCCGTTAGAGACATCATCTGAGAAAAGCTGAGAGAGATGGATTCAAGAAGCATGCTTGGACTCTGTCTTCTCTCTCTCTTTTAATCCTCTATCCTCTGCCTGTTTCCAGCTTCAGTTTGCTTACCACAGACAAATTAGTGAGGAACTAAAGAAGCACTGAGGAACGTTCATATTCATGGACTTTAAACGTGCTTTAAATTATCAAAGCCAACACATATACAACACTGCCCACGTACAGGCCACATCGAATAGTTCTCAGGAGCTATCCCTTTATCTTCCATTTGTTAAAAATGTTTCAAACAGGTTAACCAGTATACTGCAACCTGCATGGTAAGACTCAGCTACTCCGCATCAGCCTTGATTGTTTTGCTTTTCCAGATTTCTACATTAAAGGAACATATTGTATCAACAGTAAAAGCAAAGCAGCAGATGTATGTTTTAAACACATGAATTTCTGTTAATATAAGTATATTTCCTGTGCACAGATTTCTGTGAAGATGACGCAAAAACTGAAAATATTTCTGCGCATTCACCTACACAACCATATTCTCTTACAAACATTTTAGAACACAGCTCCCAAGGGAAAAGATCATCTATCACTAGGAAACATTATCCCATCTGGTGGTTTCACAGACATAAAGAGAATTCCTATGTATTAAAAAATGGCCACTTATGATCCTGCATGAGCTAGCATATATAAGAAGACCACAACATTTCATACAGTAGTTTCTGCTATGATTGGTCTATGAAACACATATTAAATGTAGCTGTTGATTCACATCACTTTTAATATTTGTTTGGTGTTGGAAACAGATGATACATTTGACTTCTGTAAGTGCACCTTATTCCACACTGATATCCTTTACTTCTTCTAAATGAAGCTGAAAATAGAGCACTGTTATGATTTCCCAATGGTAAAAATGCACAGCTCAAAAAAGTCATGTTCTACAGGCTTAACACATGACTAAAAAAACAACACACCTAAAGGACACAATTTCTAAGAGATTAATGCAAAAGACATACAATTGGGTATATGAATTCAGTTAAGGTGGAAGTAAACACAAGCAATTAATATGACTTATGCTTAAATAGAACATTTCACATTTATCTTTTCCATGGATGAGGATACTGAATAAATGAACCATACAAATGGCTAAAACAAAGACCTTCAGAAGGAAAATCTTACCTTCTCCAAAACAAAAATGGGTTCAATATCCACAGGTCTGATCATTAAGGGAAACAGAAACAGTTGTACTACCAGTAACATGGAGTGCTAAACAAACAACACACTGGAAACACAAACTAAAAGGAAAGAACTAAAATAGACAAACTTATATTGTCAAAAGAAAGGACAGGTGATAAAGTAGTTCTTGCCTCAGCCCCTCTATACTCCACAGCCTACGATTCCACACAACGTTCATTCTTCACAAAGTTCTGAGCAGATTTACTTTTCTCAGGCTATCCCCCTCCATGTCCCACACATTTTTTCTTTGCCCTCCACTGATCTTTATAGTTTGTTGTAACTTAATGCCATACAGCCTAATATGACCCCAACCTACACTGTGAGTGTCCCTAACTACTGTGGCATTATCTGCATAGCATCTTAGAGAAAGGAGTTTTTAAATCCTTAGACTACTCATACCCTAAACATTTTATGGTCTTTTATTATTTCCTTTCACTGATCAGAACCACAGAAGTTGTTGCTGCGCTACTTCCCCAATAAAAATACTGCTGTGGCCGTTATCCAGTTCTAAGAAAAGCGCAGAAGACACTGAAGATCATGCAGATCCATTACTCTGCAGTGGTATATGTATCTTAGGAGTGTGCTTTTTTTGGCTATGAACATACTTAGATTTATGTAATATGACATATGTAACTAAATACACAGATAAATGATGCATTTCAGAGGCTCTTACTCTTTCTATATCACACACCTGAGGTACGGAAACTGCTGAAGAAATGACACCTACCTCCCCTGTTGCTCCCTCCAGGTGCAACTGTGTTTGTAAGCGCGATCCTCTAGAACTGCTGAAGTCAGCAAAACGACAGTTTCCAGATCACCCATCACGCCGCAGGCTGGTTCATCATTCAGGATGAACACACGCGCTAATAGAGTCACATGCAGTCATCAACTCACGCTCACTTTTGCCTGCCAACAGCACTTAGGCCCTGATTCTCATTCGGGTGTCTGCTGTAATAAATATTGCTATAAAGACTTTGTCCTGAAGATTAGGAGTTGAACTAAAAGCTAACCCTTTTTTAAAAATAAATACAGCTTTCATATCCACACGTAATGTACAAAGAGCCAACCTCAGCCAATCTGCTTTGAAATACTACTGACCCAATGTACCCTCTTTCTTATCCGTCCTACAAAAGGAGATAAAATTAATTACAACCTCACCAATCGAGAATGTCTAAGGGACACGAACAATGCCAGCATTTCTCCTACTCCTAAAGTCCTTTTGTCCCCTGCAAAGACTGAATGACGGGTGGTCCAACTGCACTGTGGTTCTTTGGAAGTAGGGGGCACAGCAGCCCCTGAAATCACAAAACCAGTAAGTTTTTGATCGATACACAAAACATTCCCTCTTCAAGAAAAGAAAAGAAAAAAAAAAAAGACCCACCTGCTCCAGGGTGAATGCCACCAACCATGCACTATCACATCTTTGTACTGCATGATCCTGTACTGCTCCGGCCTATACTTACAGAATTTAAGTCCTCCAGCACAAGGACCATGTTACGTGTTTGAAACAAGTCTTCTACTGTGCAGCACTCTATAAACTTTTGGCACTATATCAAATAATACTGACATAAATACAATAGAAAAAGCTCTGCTTTATTTAGTCATGCCTTCTCACTGGAAGTCACTGGTTCAATTAGAAACTCCCTCTCCCTTTTCTGACCTGTTTTCATCCTCCCACGTTGCTTTCATTGTTGTCCTCTCTCCTTTCCAATCCCCATAAAAAGAAAAATCACAGAACCACAACTGCAATTTAAATACAGCTTACACCGTATCAGTAAATAGGCTCACTTTTAAACAACTTAACGAAGTAAACAAATTCACTTCTTTATATTAGTCTACCTACATTTGGAAAAAAACTTCATCCAGTAAATCACTATACTTGTACATAATTCTAAAAATCAAAGGTCTAGTCCAACATGGACATAATTTGAATCCAGACAGAACTCTCACAACTCTGCCACACTAAGTAAGGCAAGAAAGTCAGTAATGACAGCTTATTTAAGAACAAGAAAGTGCCTAAACATATATCTGGAGATGTGTTTTCCCTGTTTTTGCATTTTGCTGTAGGTGCCTGCTGCAAGAAGCTACAGTAGCCCAAAGATTTCAAGTATACTAAAGAACTTAGATATTATCAACATAAAGCATGCCATTAAAATGTCAGAATGGTGTGGAATGTGAGAAACATCACAAAAATTACTCCATTTATTAAGATTCCTTTATATTCACATGCTATTATTTCTTTTTGATTGACTCCCTAATAATGTTGGCTCACATGTTCAGTGGAAACTGCAGATTTGCACACCTTAGCAACTGAAAGAGTTATCAGCTTGAAAAATCAGCATGCCAACAGAATCTCAGTCCCTAAAACACAATATAATTTGGCTCAGCTATTGTAACTGCATAGGGAATGTGCAATATAAGGCTCGTTAGTTTTATCTTTATTCACTCAAACCAAAAAAGAGTGACTGTTAGGAAAAGGCAAAGCAACTGCACTTAGTTCACAAAATTGGCTACTAAAATAATGGTAAATGCTAATACATAACAAACAGTCTGAAGCATGCTTCCACATGTAACGTCCCACATTCACAGCTTTCAGTGACAACTACTTTGCGCAGCGTACAGTTATTAGGATTCTTCTTGTCCATCTAGCACAGTAAATTTCCCCCTGGATGTCAACTTGCACATCACCTGTGAATAGGTATTTCACAAGTGAGCTTGACTTCTATTTCCTAAGAAAGTGATTTTATGTCCCTTACTAAACCATAATTTAAGTACTAGCAAGACTTTAAAAAACAAGCAGCCACCTTTTCTTTTAAGAAATTAATTTTCTAAATATGGTAAGAACAGAGCTATTGAGTAATAAAGTAGTGCTTTTTACAGTTACCATCTGCCTATAATTGCAAATGCGATTTAGTCTGAAGGTTTTTTTTTAGATTCATGAGATATCAACTTTAATAAACCTACTGACTGTTGCCTCTGTTGCCTGATTACTTGACAAAAGTCACAAATTAGACACAAGATGACACACTTTTTAGACCACCTTTCCTGCCAATATAGGAACCCTCCACTACACTATAGTACCTGAGGATTTTCTCAACCTTGCTTTCAGTGACTGAAAGTCTGCAATGTTCAGAGATCAGTTTCCCCTCTTTAAACATACTTTCCATCCTTAACTGGAAGATAAGCATTCATCTTCTGTGCAGAATGCAACTTAAAAAAAAAGGTGAATAAAAAAGAAGCACAAAATCTTAAGGTTTTCTTTGAATTGCCACTGTTCACTGTAATGCCAGAAATACATAACAGAAGCAGAAATTGTGAATGATTTTGCAAGGAAGTGGTAAAGAACCATACTGAACTTGCAAAGGAGGAAGATTCTCAAAAAGCCAGACTAACCTCACTAACCATAAAGGCAAATACATATTTCTTTTGAACACCCCTTAAAGAGATAACCGGTTCTTGACAGGGATAATCATTGGCCAGCTCAAAATTTCTAACCACTGCTCTATTAAAGTAATAGGTTAATCACCCTTCCATGTGCTTTTCCATACTCAATACCCACATAAACAAAGGAGCTTCATTACTACAGTGACTGCTTCCTATCAGCAGAAAAACAAGGAGAATGTACTAATCTGTCTGTAAAAGGCTTACTGTCCTGCTCCAAGCTCCTCAACCAGCTTCCCCTGCACCACCTGCAGAGCTCAGACCTTCGAGGGAGCCAACTCAGCCCATCCATCTGTCACACCACTAATACACCGGGAAAGAGAAGACAGAGGGAAACCAGTGGTTTTGGTTGCAGAAAGCTGTTCAATCACCTCAGCAAATTCAACTCTAACAGAAGTCAAAAAAGATTACACAGAAGGAGCAGTCAAGCTTGTTTTCTCTTGCATTCTAGCAAGCCTGTAACTCTCTTGGGAAAGAACTATATGTAAGAAAATAAAACACAGAATTCTGTAAGGAAAATGACTTGCAAAAAACAACTCAAGCATAATTAAGAGATCTTACCAGCAGACTAACATCCTTAGTCAAAGTTCAGCTTAGGATACTTATAAGACTCTCACCCCAAATGCAGTCAGAACTTAATGCAGAATGACAGCTAAGTATACAGCATCTCTAAGGTTTAAGCAGACCAACTCTGACAAGTCTTGCTCTGACAGTTTAAGTCACCACTGTCTCAAATGCCTTTCCTACCTCTCTGCTAGGTCAAGGTAAGCAAACGTGTCTGTGTCCCAGCCACTCCAGTTCACAGTTGGACTGTGGCTTCACAGGCAGCTGAGCTGATCTGTCACCACCAAACACAGGTCTTGCCTGCCAGCTTCCCCCTGGCTACACTGACCTACCCTTATATACCAAACTCCAGCACTTGTCAGACCTTTCCACAGATGGAATAAAAACAGTAACCGAGAACAAAAACTAACTTTTGGGGGAGGAGGGGGATGAAAGGAAGGAAGGAAGGAAGGTGAATTTTATTGATTCAGTCATGAACCTAGTGAGTGCCAGCACCACCACAATGCAACCAACAGGAACACTCAGAGGAGAATATGACCTCCCATTTTGGTAGCAGCGCACTATTAGAAATCTGGTGCATCCACAGCTTCAGTTTAGACCCACTTCTTCATTGTATTTTAAATAATGTAATAAAAAAAATTCATACATTCCCTTTACTGATCTTGTTTTAGGAACTGTAAACTCTGACAGCAATAGTATATACAGTGCTTAGCTTACCAAAGCAAAATTTCAAGGGTAATTTTTAAAAATCTTTACTGTATTTTTATACTTCTAAAAAACACCTTTAGGAAATGGGGACGATTCCCTATCATCTCCTTCCTCCAGTCAGTTGAGTCAACTTTTTATATTTTAGAATATTTCTTTTTTTTTTTAAACACAGTACTATTATTACAGTCTGTATCCTCTCCTTTCATTCCCTTTCTTCCTCCAACTTCCATACTTCTGTAATCCTTCAAAACGGAAAATAGAAGCAGCTCCTTACATTCATTAAAAGGAAAGTGCTAGTTACATAAGCTTACTTCTATGCCACTGTCTCATCCACTGATTCTAGACTTCTAAAACAATTCACAAATGATACCAGTATGTAAGCAGAGAATAGGTTATCAGCTCATAAGCAGGTTTCCATGCAAACAGTAATTTCCAAATTGGCAAATAAAAATTACCTCTTCAGTAGATTAAAATGATGACACAAAACCTGTGTTAACAAAGCCGTATTTGGCACCAACCTGGTTTACAAAATTACAGGTTTTCCTAGATTTCAGATGTTTTCTTATTGCAACACCCAGGAATTATGTGGTTACACTAACATTAACTGGGTGCCGTTGCAAAAGGAGCTGTCAGTATCCTAGAATTAATCAATCTCAAGTATATTGTTTCATAATTAAGCTTATGAATACATCATTCCATGAATATAAAAACAGCAGCAATAAACACACATCCCAGAAAAGAGGGAGAATTAGAAGGCTCTTTCTCAGCTTTCTAGGACAACTAAATCATTTGGAGGCTATTCTTCACCATCAATTTTTTTCACTGTGGTTGTGCTAATGGTCTCCAACTGGGAAACATTTTATATGAGAAAATTATTCTTAAACCTTTAAAGCCACATAACTAGACAGCAAAATTAGGTGACATTCCTTCTGCAGTTTACAAACCTGTGTTTTAATAAAAACATAAATGTTTTAAAAGATTCAAAAGCTTTGGATTTTTTGTTGTTGTTGAATTGATTCATAGGTAAATTATTTCTGTTTCTAAGAGATTAATTTATACTTCAGCTACAGCCCCTGCAATAATTAATAGAGCATTCTCACATAGGAAAGACACAGAAATTCATATTTCCATTTAACAAATACTTGACTATTGAAAGAGAAAGAGGAAAACAGGGTAAGTATATTTCTGTTGAAATTATATGAACTAGAAGTTGCTTTCAATTACTGCTATCTTTAATTGCAAAACTCGAATACTTAGAAACAAATTGCTAGAGAAATATAATCTCCACAATGCCTATAGTCAACTATGATAATACTTTTAATAACTGTTGTGGTAAATGGGTCAATGATCCCCGAACAAGATAATTAAATGGACGCTCCAAAATACACTTTTACTCCTCCTTATCACAGTACATTTACAATAACCCTATGAAAAGATTAGACTATGTGTCTGGGCTGTCAGCAAGCTAACACCTTATCATCCTTTCTTCTGGTATTATAATATTACAGTTCTCTTACATAGTTACACATGCTCCTATTTTGCCCAAATAGCTTTTATGGGGCATTTTTCATAAGGAAAAGAAAATCTGCAGAGCACAAATGTAAAGCAGTTATTATTGTCCATTTTTTTAAATGGAAATTGTGTGAATCATACTTAATTCAAGTAGGCTTGCTGTTCAGGTTTGTCAAGTTTAAACTCCACACAGATGCAAATTACTGGTAAAACTTCTCCCTGCATCTTAATGAGGTACACTATGAACTATGAAGCCAACTTGAAAACAGGAATGTTTCTGAGACAAATTTTACTTGACCTAGGTATTCTAAGTGTTTAAGAAACCAGTATTTCAAAAGAAAGTTTTACCCAACAGCACTTAACCTCTGCATGATCTTGAACCTCTGACTGCTTAACATTAGTTTCCCAGAATAATGCCTGTGCTGGCACTAATTTTCGTGTAAGGATTTTACTGCATGATAAGCGTGCCTAAGCAGTGTTGCGAAGACTCCCAACTGCTGAGCTCTGAACCCAACCTCTTTTCAAAACATTGTCTCATCCTTTCAAGTACATTCAGGCTAGAAGGGAAAGTAAATTGTCAAAATTGTTTTGAAGTACTAAATAACCCAATTTAAGAAGCCATTTCAGTTAGCAGCTACTGCAGTCTCACTCATACCTTAATCAGTTTAAAAATTATTGCCAACACAGGACTGTCGAGTGTGTAGTACATGGAACACACTAACCAACAGGGAGATTTCCTTTCCGCAATTCCTGCCTGCTGCAGCTTCCAACAGGGTAGACTGAGCTCTCCAAGACAAATGGGAAAATCATGGACAAATGCAATCATTAAGGTTCAGCATTCAGATATATAAGCTGAACTCCTGAATTAAAATGTGCAGACGCCTGGCGGTCAAGATAAATGAACAAAAATGTCTCATCCTAAAGAAAATCGGGGTATGACCTATATTAGAAGTTACAGCTTAGAATTCATCATTTTAGAGAGATGGTATTTTTCCTTCCATGGCATTAACGCATTCCGGAAAATATGGACGCACTAATGTGTCCACAGAGCAGGCTTAGTATTCTACTAACAGCTTCATTGCTTTAGTTTCCCAGTTTACTAAAAAGTTAAGCTTATATATAAAACTGATTAGCCATCCTTGCAGTAACTCTGGAACCCATAAACCAGTTCTAAGTAAGTTCAAAAAGAAGAAAAGAGTTTTTAAAGACAATTAAATTGCTATGAGTTTTATGAAAACTGGAGGCTGGATAGACATTTACAAAATACTGACGTCATTGAAAAAGACAAGCAGAACTTGGAAATCACATACTGTTTCACAGCTGGTCACTTTGCATACGCCGTTTGGATAGATAGTAAGCATATGCCTTAGCTATACTACAGCTACACTTTGCCCGTTAGGGATGAAGGCGCTTATGGTATCATCCTGTAAACTTTCCTCACCACACAGGGCACAAATGTATAGGAAACACAATTTCTTTAGTCCTGCTGTTTATAGAACAACTTGGGAGACCAAAAAAACACTGTTACTTGACAATAGTGTATGCAAAATGCTGTCTAAACAAATTAAGAAAATTAAGAATGCCAATTTTGAAGTGCTTAAATTATCTTATACAGTTATGGGAAAGTTTAAATACTGTCAAAACAGTATTCACGCATATAAAATACAATACCAGCATTTCATCTTACAAGTCTTTTCAATTTGCTATCTACATACTGTTCACCCAGGCATTAGAAATATAGAAACCAACTGTTTGCTCTACAGTCAGATTGTAAGCAGAGGGTCTCCAGAATGTCTAATGACAATAATAAGTTATGAAGTGCAACTCAACTGTTGAGTTACACACAATTTCAGGGCCCTTGCCTTAAGTGGATTTTTAAATTAAAAAAAAAAAAACTATGAGTTGCATATTGAATTTATTTATGGCTATAAAACTCTTGAAACACGTATCAAATTGTGTTATGTTTACTAGCCTGAAGAAAGCCTAATAAAACATTCAAGCAATTTAAAGATAAACACCAGAAAAGTACTCCATTGTGTAACTTATTTTTTTTTTTTATTTCCCCAGTGGTTCACAGGTTATTATAATAATTTTGTGTGCTAAGTTACCTTCCATATTAGCTATGGTGGTGTCTAGCTCTTTAAATAGATGGTATTGCTACGGGGACAGAGGAAGAACTGCTGGACTGTTTCTATGATGAGAAGGGTAGTGGGAGAAGTGAAATGCGAGTGGCAGGTTTGGAAGCCTGAGGTATTTTTCACTTCTGTTTTGTATTTTTTCCATATACACAGGAAACTCCCTGGGGGGGAGAAAGACCTACTTCCCTACAGCTAAATACAAGAGCATGTGTAAAACAGAAAAGGCATTCAACGTTTCCGTACCTTAACAAAGAAGAAAAAATTAAAGAATCGGACAAAAACTTCAACACTGAGATAGCGAAATCCAGTTTTCCCACCTCCAAAATTTCTTCAAAGTCTTTGCAGTAGTAGAAAATTCAAGAGAATCAAGAGATAAAAGAAGATTAAGATGCCTACACACACACAATCATCTACCTTCATATTTAGAGAGTTCATTCTCTTCCCCAACCCCAGACTACTGTCCATTCATTCCCCTCCATTCCCTTTTGCTGCTGCAAAGCAAGTGAGGCAATGATGAGGAAGAAGGGCAGAGTTAAGATAGCCCACCCAGAGGTGCAGGGCCTTCTGCTCCCACCGCTAGTGGATGCAGGGCTTATTCTTATTCAGGCTAAGGCTCCACCAATCCATTTGTCCATCTCCAACAGCAGAATCAATGGACAGCTGAAGAAGAGTAAGAACCAGACAATGCTAAATGGTGCCTCCCCTGAACATTCTCCTGCCTATGACTACTTTCAGTTCAAGGGATTTCTGAGTCCAGTGCTGATGCCAGGAACGAACATAGCTTTTATTAGTAACTGGACCTCACACGGTCCAAGTATACTGTAGATAGTAAAGGACACATACTCTGTGCTTTGGAGACCAGTGGGGCAGAGAAGAGACCAAGGGAGAGTTCTGCTATAGAACTGGGCTACACTAGATGTGCAAGGGAATCCCAAGGCAACTTGGCATCATCAGTACAATCAGCCTCGATGGGTCACGCCACCCCAGAACTAAAATTCGGTTTTAACACATCAGCAAAGCCAGTTTCATACTGGAGTGACACTTGAAACGCCTGGAAATCACATTGTTCAGAAGCCACAGACACTCACCACTGACCTGAGCGCTGTGACAGAACGCCACAGCTGTCTGAAGGTACGCACAGAAAGCCAGCTGTCAAGTGTGGTCTGATAATACAAATGCTTATTAACAAAATTAACTACTAACAGTAAGGGAAAGCATAATGAATCTCTACTAGTCATGTATTTGCTTTTCAGAAAACTAATTTAAATAAATAAGAAAACAGAGCTTTTTTTTTAAAAAAAAAAAAGCTGCAGATTCAGTTGAGTTTTTTGGGGGGGTTTTGGGGAGTTTGTTTGGTTTGGTTTATTTAAGGTTTTTTTCACAAGCAAAGGATTTTCCAGTTTTCCCCAGAGACTGGCAACTACAAAGCACAACGTCCTTTAGGAAATATATCTTCGATAACGACACAGACAATGCCGTGACAGGCGCCCAACAGCTGCTCAACTATGCTACGTTTAATAGTTACAGGATGTGGTCAACCATGCCAGCACACCTTGGAACAAGCCTAAAATATACTCATCATCAGGGCACCACTCTTCACAATACACAAGCAGTACATAGAGGTCCCGAGAGCTCCAGTAATGAAAACCAACACAGTCCATCCTTTCAGGTACACTACAGTCCCTGTTAAAAGGGCTCCCTGAACCTGCATGCCACCCAACAGCTAAAGTTTGCAAGCAGTACGAGTTATAGGGGAACACAGGTTACTTACAGGAATGATACTGTGCCAAGACCTAGGGCATTTTGAATTCAGAGTCCTCAAGAAGATGTTTCTAACAGCTACAATTAACCGTAGACGCTGTAGAAAACTGACAGAATAAGGAATCAAGAGAACTGAGACATAAAGGCAAAAGCAAGTGGACAATGCAATAAACGGCCTCGGGCAGAAGAAAATGCAATGGATTCCGTTACAGATTATTTGGCAAAGAAGCTGATAAATGACTCAACTCTTAGGAGAACAGTACGAAGTTACTTTTGGCTTCCAAGACAGAAATCAGAAAAGCAGCTGAAAAAAGGAAGAGACCACAGACAGAAGGAGCAATGAAGACCTGTGACAAAGCTTAAGGGTTTGCTTCCTGTTTCTCCAACTACGGTCCAGTGTTGCAAGACTGAATGCTTGAAGGTTCCTTTTACCAAAGGAGAAAGGTTGCAGACATCAAGCCTTGCTGGCTGGAACTAATATTCAACTATTATTCAATTCTGATATCCAAAGCACATGCCTATTTGACTTCTTAAATTTTGTTGCAAAATGAAGAGGGGAGGAATGCTTTAGCCAAATGGCTACCAGAGCTGGTTAATCACTGACAGTAAACTGAGGCTCACTGTTGAAAGAAAAAGTGCACCAGTGTTACACATCTACTTCAGGAATATCTTGATGTTAACCCTTCAAATACATATTTTTTGTGATGCAACAATAGCAGACAAGCACATCACAAAATCTACAAACTACTGAAGATTCCTTCTCTGATGAGAACAACAAATGTAGGAGAGAACTATTTCAATCAAGCTAGTAGTTTTTAACCTATATTAAAACACTCTAGTATGAATACTATTTCTCTAAGGTTCTGAAAAGGTATGAAGAAAAGCAAATCTAATGTTTGTATTCAACCACCGAACCAGGAGAAAGAAAAGTTACGATTTTATGCAGAAAGTTACACATGCTCTTCTAACCCATCTTATGTTAAGAGAAACTTTCTGTACAGCAAATATTAATTCAAGTTGTATAACAAAGCTGTATAACAAACAACCTGAAGTTTATCTGTATACACACAGTGGTGTATACACGGGGTGCACCCCCCCTTTTTGGGCAATGCTTATTTACAGAATTTAGCTTTCAAAACCTGGTCTCAGCTTTCCTTTGTTTGCTTTCATCACTTCAAAAACAATCCTTTCTCCTAGTTCTGTTGTTTTAGAAATGAAGCATGTTAGCAAGAAAAAAGTGTCCTGTTTCTTCACAGCTTTTAAAACATTCCCTAAAAAGCCACTAGCAACAAACTGCAGTCTCTGAATTCATTCAAAGTTCTATTTTATCTATCCCTCCTGGAGTAGCAAAAGGACAACAAAATAGTAATAGCTTCCCATACACTTCTAAGATGATGAAGAGGACTGAAATATGCTAAAAGAGAGAAGGGTAGTGAAAGGAAATAACGGAACTCCTTCAAAATAAAGTGATCCTCTACTATGTCTTCTTCCTACCCTTCCTAAAATACATTACCTGCCTTCACAGTATTAACACTTAGGATCTTTCTTTGGCTTTCCCCATATAACTTCACTTTCTTCATCTCTCTGTATCAATGTTTTGTCTTTTGTTACACAAGATATCTGGGGTTCTTGAATTCTTTAGATTCTATTTACTCTCCAATCCTCACCAGTTCTTTAGCTGAGAGACAAGCAGCATACCAGTGCTCATTACACATCCCCTCTCACAACCAAAGACACCAATATGGTCAAGCTCCAAGTTCAAAAAAGCAAGGAATAGGGTTTGGACTTGACTTAAAACATAGAGTTGCTAGATTAACGCATTGGTCGAGTAGTAACAGTGACTTCCCAATTCTGTAGATAATGGTGGTGATGCTCTAAGCACACGACAAGCCTTACAGGGCTAGTAACAGCAAAAATTGGTGGGAAAAAAAGGAACATGACAAATTCAGAGTAAGAAGCAACACTGTTGGGAAGTACTCTGGAAATACTGCTCTGGACAAAGGTAAGTGAACACAGACTGCCCACGAACAAAGAGAATAGGGCTTATACAGAAACTTCACAGAAAAAAAGGGGAGAGAAAGTATTCTGGTGTACTACTCCATTAAAAAAAAAAGATATAGAAGCAAAACTAATTGAGGGCTGGTCACAAAATTCAGGAGAGAACAAGACTGAAAGCAACTAAGTAAAACAAAAAAAAACCCAACATTACTTCAATATGCTGTGTATATAACAGCAGGAAGCAGAATTGACCGGATCTAAATTGGAATCAGAAGAAAGGAATGTCAAGCAGTGGCTATACACATTTGTCAACTAATGTCAAAATAAAAAGGAGAAAATATTAATTAGGAAAGTAATTTGGACACTGGTAGAATAATATTTTCCATCTTAAAAGAAAAAAAAAGTAACATCATTACTGAAGGAAATTGCTTAAAATCAGGACGTTAAGTAGGAGAATACTGAATACAACAGAGAAGGTATCAAAAATGCCACCAGTAAAATCGATGTTAAGAAAGTACCTTAAACGACAATATCCGTAATTTGAATCCTCTGCACCAGAAGAACAGAGCAAAACTTCCAGTAAGTGCAGAAGTCTCTTACCTCTACAGATGTAATACTCATCACTGCCTAATAACTTCTGGCAAACATAGGTTTGTTGCTTTTCGGGTTTTTTAAGAACTGTTCTAATTGAAAAAGATAAACTTTCAAATTTGAACTGATGCAATACGACTTTTATGACTATGCAAACTGACAAGTCTAACCAGTCTACTGCTAAGTTTAAGTGCTATACAGCAGTAAGGTGAAACAGCTAACAGTCAGTTCAGTTTTTCCGATTGCCTGTTAAGTATTGAACAATATTTTAAAAAATTGATATTTTGTGTAGAAAAACTATCTGGATGAAACACTGGAAAACCACTGGATATGTCCAGAGAGTTCTTTCTTATGTATTTTATTTCCATACGGAAATTCAGCCTAGACTCAGGGAACATTTACACAAGGACTGGCTCCAAACCCTGCCTTCACAGGTACTTTCAGCCTATCTTCTGAGCTCACCTTTTATTTACTGCAGTCTGAAAAGCTGCATGTAGCTGCAGCAGCTTGTCGAAAAGAACAATTATCCTTACAGCTCCAGGGATCCAATAAAGAGTTGTCCTGTACTTTCTAGTAGCCTTTAACACTTGCAAATGACTGTAAGAGCCTGGTCTGCTTTTCCTTTGAAAATATTATTTATCACTTTAACAAGCTAATTGTGAGTAAAAGTTCTCAATAAGACCTTTTTCAAACATTGTTTCATAATGACCCCTTTCTTTTGCCTGTTAACTATCGTGAAATACAGGTATTTTGCCCATTGCAAATAAAAATCCAAAAAGTTCTGCCATTTGTTTTAGCGTAGTTCTCACATTTGTTTTAACACAGTTCTTAGTATCTTGAGAGTGCTGCTATATAGACGTAAGCACTGCAAACATAATATATTTACTATATTATCAAAACTGAACATGAACCTGGCCAACATCTGTATTATTAATTAAAATATATATTAGAATAAGTTTTTATGTCTTAACTTTCCTGTTTCTGATGGTCTTTATGGCAAAAGATCACTTCAGATCTACAGAACTCCCTGTTTTCTATCTCTACATAATATACTCTTCTATCACTCTTGCAGACAAACTAAAAGGCACATTCGCCTCCATAATCAGCAGCAAAACAATTAATATTGGAAGCCACCCTTGCAAATTTAGTACTTACATGAAGATCTCTTGAACTTTTACATCATAATTAGGATTCAACGTTAGTACCATCTGTGCTGAGTTTGTCACAATGCATCATGTGTGCTACAAGCCTCTTCCAAAGACGAAGTCCAATCCCAAATACTTATTTTGATTAACTGCTCTGCATAGCTTATTAATGAGAGACTTGTAATGCACATGTAAACAAAACAAAATCAAAACAACACCAACCATGCAACACTAAAAAAAAATTGGAATGCAAAAGGAAAAGAAAAAAAAGCCCAAACCAAAAACAACACCCCAGCACTCAGTGCTGGAAAAAAAGTGTTGAACAGCAGAAGAAAGAAACTTGGCCAGAAAAATACTTGGACAGAAAAGACATGTCCAAAATAGTTGTGCTATATCCCCTTCACTTCTGGAAGACATTACATGATTAAGGATTTTACTAGTCATCACTGTATACCTACTACAAAACTAAGAGAGCGTAAAAAGAAACACACACATGCAGAATAACACCAGTCTTTCAATAAAGCTTTTTGTTTTCTGAGTTCTTACACTCACTACTGAAGCCAGAGCTGGCTGGCTGATTTGGAAAGTGGTAAAATATTTTGAATTTTAAAAATAAATACCCACACAGAATAATTTCTTCAGCAGTATAAACACATGGCTACAGCAGACTGCAGCGCCACTTCATTTTTCCTCATGCCACATTTATCCACTGGTCATGCCCTATCCATTGCTTTCATGTCTCAATTATGTAAGAGCAGCATCTTCCTAGTGTCTGTTCTAATATCCCTCGCTATTACCAAAACACTAATTACGAATACAGTCACTCTTAGTCCTCCTTACCATATCTTTCTGTTACGCAGATGAAAAACCTAAGAAAGCTAAGAACCAAATCAGGAGACAGTAATTCTATTTCCACCTCTCCATAGACTCTGCATTTGACCTTGGCAAGTCACTGGTGTTTTGTGCTTGTTTTTTCATGTTCAGGACACGAAGGGCTTTTACGCAGATGGCTGGAACAACAACAACAACAAAATAAATGAGTAAGTTTAATTATTATTTATTCTATTATGCCAGGCCTCAGAACTCTTCTGCAATGGCATAAATTCAGAGTGAGTGCAAGCACCTCTGATTCTCTAGACCTTCATTTTGAAGGTCTCTTTACGTAAGAGCACTGGTGAAAGTAATAACCCATTACAGAGACCCCCCCTCACTGTATCAAAAACTGATAAAAGCTTAGTTTCACAAATTCTTCCCAAGTTTAACCTTATTTTCTACACTGGCAGTTCCCAATCCACAGCTTGCAAATAAAACACTGCCTGCAAGATCCTCTGCCACTGCTCCCAGACAAAATTAAATTATAGAGTTAAAATAAGAGCTGCCAGGAATAGAAAAGTAGGATATTGCCTAGAGAGTATTTTTCACTCTGTGCCATTTCTATGGTCCAGCAAAAATTGGGAACCAGTATTTTACACAATTCAATTCCCTCTCTCAGGCTTAGAAAATTCTGAATTTCATGGCTGCCTGATCAAGTTTCATTCTGATACCAAGTTTCCTGGTAATCTCCCAAAGCACCACACACTGGAAATAGGCCACAAGTATAGCTTTGAAAAAAAACAAAGTGCAGATGAAATGTTCTACAGACCAGGCAATGTTATCAAGAATACCACTAGAAAGACTTCTTTCTGGCACATACAGAAAAATGTCTACACTTGTCCGTACTCATAAAGGGAAAATTATAAGTGTTCATTCTGCTGCTCAAATAACTATAAGTAATTAGATTAACAATCAAAAGACTGACTAGGACCCATTGCAATATATACCCTTGAATCTCACCTACCAGAAGCAGAAAAGTTAAATGAAGTAACAGGTGTAATCTCATGCAGAGCAGTCAAAAAATAAGCACTTGCCAATACAGCTTGTTGCCTATTACAACAAGTGTTCCGGATTTTGAATATACTGATTAAATAGCACTTCACACAAGTTAGTCAATGAAAAGTAGATAATTCTTGCTCCTGAATAAGAAACAAATGAGAAGTTATACCTTAACACAATCACCTTAATGTCTTCACATTTTCTAAATGAAGCAATGAAAACAACTTTATTTAAATAGTTACAGAAATATATACTTAAAACCAAAAAGAATGCTTTCAAGACTTATCTACATAAAAAGACTACTCAAAAAAGAGCTGCACAAACTTACTGAAGAAACATGCTATTGACTGAAATGTTCAGGTTGCTTTGGAAAGAATAAATCATGCCCCACCAGCATGTCATTCATCGCATAATCTGATTAATCAAAATAGTAAAACACTATAATGATTATATCTTATGATAAAATTTTACAGATCAGTCGAACTTTTCAAAAATTACAAAAAATATTAAATGGAACACAAAAATAGCATTTATCCTTGTAAAGTTATAGCCTCTGTCTACTGTAAGGATGTAAAACTGTGACCTCAATCAAGAGATGTCTCACACTGTACATACTGAAACCTCGACCTTCTTTCCTTTCTTGGTAAAAAAGTTTACCACTGCAAATATGTAGTTTATGCATTTATAAGCAAAAGAGCATGAAGATACATGGCCATATATCACTATCTGGCTAACTAAATTCCAGTTGAAGAGAATGAAGTATTTTTCAGAAAATTAAATTATTTTAAATAGTATACATAGGTTCTGAAAAGTGGCCTATGATGCCACATAGAAACAGGCAATGAAAGAGAGTTTCTTTAGGTTGTAAAGGGTACTTAACATTTTTTTTAAAAAGGTAGCAACCACAAAATATACACACACGAATTATGAGTAAAGAGCACCACAACATAAGTAGAACCCCAGGAAATGAGATGATGTCAAACTCTAAGTTTAGCACTTACTTTTCCAAGACTCAGTAAGAATATAATGATATGGAAATTGCTACTTTCTATTAATAATTTTCTCTTCAAAGAAATTTATCGGCTATTTCCTTTTCTGAGTTTTTACACTGGAAAGAGATAACCATAATTCCATATTATTTCCTTGCCTCATATAATCTTAATTATTAATTGTTGCAATTATGTTCAAGACAAGTATGAAAAGTGTACAATATTAGAACATTATAAGCATTTCCACATAAAAGTAAAGAAAGTTCAGTAAGATCAAGATTATAATTTTACACCTATAATTATAAACTTGCCTTGAAACACTATAGACTTAAAAGTCATATCCAGTTTTGTCAACAGAATTAAGATTTCATCTGACAATACAGCTAGTGACATTTACCTTTCCCTTCTTTACCTAAATACACAGGAAAATATACGCAACTCTTAAAAAAAAAAAAAATCCACTTAAAAGTGTACCTTCCCTGTGAATGCTCTTGGGAGGCAGTGATTCAGCACATTACAGTGCCATACAGGTCAGTTAACAATGTGCTTGCAATTAACATCCAAAGAATTTAGGGTGGCAAGTATTACAAACATAGAAAAGATGTCCTGAAACTTCAAAAGTCTGATGACATGATTTGCTCTTCAAATGTGAAACTAGTATTTTGCATAAACTACATTCTTCATTCCCAATAGAGATTGAAATGTATTTCATAAGATAGAACATTTGTTTGTATTGAATATGTATTTTACAAACCTAAAACTATAATTTCTCTCTTTAATTTTATCAAAAACCAAATATAGCGTCAAATACTTATGTACTGCACCTTAACTGTACTCTTCACCAAAAAAGAGTTACTAACTATAAAACCTTTTTTCAAAAATCTTTGCCCAGGAAAGCACCACAGGTCTTTTAGGAAGGCTTTGTAAATAGCTACAGGCTTCCTTACGTTCTTTTTGCCTTTTTTTTAAAATATAGAAATTGCTTAACTTCAAAATAATGAAAAACAACCCTAGAATGAATTATTACTGCAAAGTAGAAATTAGCAAGTCAGAGGAAAGAAACACTCTCTCTTTCACAAACCCATGATCATTTATGCATTTATAGTACAGAATAGCATACTTAAGAGAGAGTTATCTCTGCAAAGAGATATGGGAAAGGATATTGCCTTTTAACTAGCAGTGAAAAACGCACACATGTTATGCCTAATAAAACAGTCCACAGATTATTTCTGGAGAAATCAAACTATAAAAAGATTATTTTCAAAGTTTCTTTGGGCTTTATATCAACCAGAATAAGTCAGAAATGGCAAAGAGCTACTTAATACAATGAATAAACAATGAAAGCAAATAAAATCCAAATCAAGAGCTTAACTTCATAAAATTGCTCCTACTGAAACTACAAAAGGTTAAAAGAATATTTGCAAGCATCTCAGAAGACTCCTTCAAGAATACCGTGCTCACAAAGATTTCCCAATAGCCAGACTTAAGACACTGACGTGCTCCTTGATAATGATTTAAATGTTAGTCAGACAAAACCATCTACTCATTTGATTGTAAACGAGTTTTTCCCAACGTTTAACACTCATCATGTGCATATACACAATACAATAGCCGTAGTTATACGATTACTCAAATCTTAATAAGAACTATGTTTAAACCTCCAGTGAGAGTAAAAACTGTAGCCTGAAGATCTCATCCTTTAATTCTACTCCTATAGTCTATGTAATCCTGTTTCCACTCCTTGAGCTTCACTGAAACCATCCTCACTAACATCTCTTGCAGCCTAACCCTGTGATCAGGCTCAGAATCAATATGTAATTCTTATCTTCCTAGACCTGTCAATCACCCAAGACCACCAGCAACGCTTCTCTTCTGGAAATACTCTCCCTGGTTTCCTTGGCATTGTTGCTCTCATGATTCATCCCTCATCATTCTAGTTGTTCTTCCAGTGTATCCTCCTGAAGGAGCCTCCTCATTCACCTGTACTATTTTATGAATCATTCAATAGGTTTCTGTCTTGCATCCCTTTCCATTCTCCTTCACTTTATCCAGGGACAGGATTGAAACTCCCTGCCATTAATCAGAAGTATACTTTCTACTTCGTATCTACTGTGTTTGTTCAAGCTAACACCACAGCTTGCATCTCTCTCTCTCTGTACAGAGATGCCTCACTATCAGCTCAGTCTCAGGACAGACAAAACACAGGTCTTACTCTTTCTATCCCTGCTTCAGTCTCCTTTCCACCACTGCAAGTCACTGACTTTCAGGATTCTTAACTAAGCGTCAGCCCTCAAACCATGGTTCTCTATAGATCCTAGAAATAACCTGTTTTTGAGATCCTGGCAATGCCCACCACATCACTAAGCTATGCCTTTAGGAGCTTAAATTTTATTCTGTGACCACAGCAGTTCACATCTGAACTAGCGAAGCATCCTTCTTCATCTTTCAAAATCCAGAGCTGACCCTGTTCTATTTATTCTGAACATTCCTCTCCAGATAGCATTTTTAGCCTAAGGTTAGATCACACAAGTCTCCCCCCCTCCATCTCTTGAGCAGCATCCACTTCACTCTCTACTTCACGACCCTTACTGGTCAATGTCCTCATCCTAAAATTACTAATCAGGATGTAGATGAGGTTAAAGTTTTGATAAACTGTTATATTTTCATCACTGAACTTCTTTTCTGTTGCTGACAGGGTTGGGAGAACTCCACAAAGCAGTACCTTCTTCTTTCAAAAACCTCCTACAAGTTTTTCCATAGTTCTCACTAAAAACAAACAAAAGGACCAGATGGCTGGCACACCTAGACCACTACCCTAAAATTCACTGATGCCAAACATTCTCCTGTGTCATCACAGATCTGATGTGTCTTCCCTTACCCTTAATTTGTTAAGTATTCTGCATCAGGAAACACCTCTTAACCACAGAACTTTGGGATGACTAATTCACACACATAACTTAAACAGTCTTGATACTTAGAAAAGTGTTACTAAAACAATTTTCTAGTTTACAGTACCTACGGAAAACATCAGACCAGAGATAACGCCACTCAGTTATTTTTGTCTTTTTCAAGGCTTCTCAATCTGTTTGAAAAATAATCCAAATACTATCTTGTATACTGCTATTACAGAGGTTTTTGATGTTAATCAAGCACTCAAACCTGTATCTAGCATTTATCATTTTTATCTACCCTTTCTAAATTTTGTTCACTTGTTTGCTGGCTATGGAGAAGACACCATTCCATATTTTATGTCATTTTAAAATGACATAAAATTAAGTTCTTAGGATTAGAAATTCTCTCTGTCCTATGGTTGTATTAGGCCTAGCACAGCAATTGTCAATCTAATTGAGACCTACAGGCATTTTCATAGTATCAGTAATTATTTAAAGCAAAGTGTTTTGCACTCAAAACGCACTTCTTTAATTAAATAACATTTTCATTGATTTTGTCATCTTAAAATGATGAGTTTCCCTAAACCACTCACAAGCAAAACGAAGAATACTCCACAAAACCCCAAAATACTATCCTATTATCCCAGCCTTAAATTAGCCACTACATTTTAAATAATAGTTGAAATAGTTAATAATGAATTTTCAGTTACTTGCTTCATATTTCTGTGTACTTTCTCATTATATCTAGTTCTGCCACTGTGCAATTTAGGTTCAGTAATACTGTATATACAAGCAATTTTGATCAAAACATTTCTTGTGATGCAAGTAGCAGGAGCGTGCCACATGCTGCAAACAAGAAACAGGCAGTGTACTCTGACTGCCCCCCAAAATTACTGCAGTAAATTCCTACTATTCCATACCAACACAGCATAAACCTACGTACCGTAATTTAGGCTTAGGCATACAGCTTTCACAGGAAAAAACTGTGTTTTTACATTCAGCTTACACTGACTGCAGAAAAGCCATATGCTTCATCTCAAAGTTTGAGAATGTGTAAGAACTACAAGCTGCCCGTGAAAATACAGCACGGCATTTGGGTACTACACTCTTCAGTTCTAGCTTTTTAACTGCAAGCACTTTCTTCCTGTGCAAGTCAGCTTTTACAGATCAGTCTAGGAAGAAAAATGCCTTTACTGACTATTTTGGAAAAAAAAAAAAATCAGCTACCAGAGTATCATCAATTTTTAATCCTAATACATCCAGACAACTCAGCATCAGAGCCGTACTCGAAAAACAGGTCATGTAATAAAAAAAATCAGGCTCCTTAATGTAAACCAAAGTTAACAGACTTCATTTTACCAATGCTAAAAATATTTAACAGTAAGAAAACAACTATTTTTTCAGAGAACTAATTGACTTACAGGTTTTGAACAATAAATTTAGCATTAAAATCCTAAACTACACACATTTTTTTTCACTCTTTGTAAAATGCTGTTTTTCCTAAAGTTCAAATTATTTGATCATTTATTTTAAAAAAGAAATAATCTATAGTTGTTATTTTCAACATTTTAACAGATCTCCAAGCAGGATAAAAGTAACATCACAAACATGAGAACTCTTCTGACAAACCTGTAATAATCAATAAACAAAAGGAAATGAAGCCCAAATATTCAGATGAGTAAACTAACAGAATCATGAAAGAACTTAATTGCTAACTAGAGTGCAGACTAATACTTATAGCAAACTTTAAAAGCATTTGTTCCCTTCTTTCAACTCTAACCTCTAAAATAGTACACTCCAGGAACCATAACAAACAAGACCAGCTTCCCTAAAGAACGATTAATTGGGAAAACGTGTATGAGCCGCAGGATGCCTTTATCAGGAGAGAAATCAAGCAAAAGCTTCAATTTAGTTTCTGACAAACAAGAGTGAGGAATTGGAAACATTACTGCAGCCAAACAAAACAACAAAATACCATAATGCTACCTTCTCCATGAGAACAAAAGCATCAACCACCAACTCCACCCCACCCCCAAGCAGGCTGTTGCTCTCTAACCACAGAGCCAATGCTGTAGACAATGTAATCCCACAGGGAAGACAGAAGGTCACAGGCACACTGTGAAATCATAAAATAAGGCCCACGTTTTAGAAAGACACAGTAGTACTTTCACCAGTCAAGATTTCATTTGGAACAAACAGGTGGAGTACAGAAATGGCCTGTCCTTTTCTTGACTGTCCCTTCCCTCAACACCTAGAGGGAGGTCACACGTGCTCAGTATAGTCCAAAATTAAGGACGTGGCACCCACAATAAGCAGCAGAATTCCAAATGTGGTGAGGATGGCAATATGCAATGTAACACTGCAGGTGAGATTGCGTACTGTACACCAGCACTGGATCTGCTATTATTCATCAGCTGTAGGTGGCTAAGAGGGTGTCACTTATTACAGTGACACACGCTGCAGCTGGCTAGCCATGATTAAGGATTACCCAGTGCGGTTGAAAGGGATGGCAGCTATCGTTCATTGTGACCCAGCACGGCTTAGTGGGGTGGGGAGGCTGCTGCCCTGCGCTGCAACGCAATATCAGCAGGAAGGCAGCGAAGAAAACTCAACAAAGCCCCAAGAACAGTGCACGGGGAAGGGAGAAAGAGAACCGCAGTCCCCCGGCCTGAGGGAAGGGGTGTCCTGCTAGCAGGGCTGGAAAGCCTGACCGCGCTCGGCGCGACGGAGTGCACGAGAGTGACAGAGCCGCTCCGGTGCCCAGTCCGGGCCGGGGGCCTCCGGCCGGCCCCCGCCCTGCGAGGGGGGCCGAGGCAGAGCAGGAACACCGCGCTCAACTTCTAACCACAGCAGCAAAAGCCTTTGTCCGAGCGCTCCCGGTCTGTGACCGAGTAAGCCCGGGGGTCCCCCTCCTGCGGCAGGATGAGCTAGGGCGACAGAGAAGGGGGGAACGGCCTGAGCAAGCCCTGGGTCCCCTCCCCACTGGGTTCCGCTGCTCTCTAGGAAGCCCTCAGAGAGGGAGCCCCTCGGAGCAGCGGGGACGAGCACTGACCCTGCACGGAGTCCCGATCGGTGTGCCCGTGCCGGAGGGAAGGAGAGCAAAGGAAGCGCCCAGTGCTGCCGGGACCTCCTTGCCGCGGAGCCGCCGGAGAGCCCGGCCCTCGCCGCCCATCACCCGGGGCGCGGGGGGCTGCCTCCCGTGTGCCCACCCGGGGGGGATCTCAGCCCCCCGGGGTTTGCGTCTCGGGGCCTGCCCCCGGGCCGTCCGGAGGGCGGCCCTCACTTCCCCAGCGCGGCGGCAGAGGCGCCGGCGGGCGGGAACCGAGCAGCCGGTGTCCCGATACCCCTAGAAACAGGCGGCTCCCGGCGCGGCGCTGCGAACCCCCCGCACTCACCCTGTCACAACAGGCGCCATCTTCCACAAACTCTCGCCAAAACTCCTACTCTCGCGAGAGCGCCCCCCTCCCCGCGCCCGGAGCGCGCGTGCGCGGGCCCGTGAGACACGCGCGGGGCGGGGTCGGGGGGGGTGGCGCGTACCGCCCACTCAGCGCCCGGGCTCTCCCCTCAGACACAACAGCCCCGGCGTGGGAACTGCGCCGCTCTCGCGAGAGCGGGGCGCCGTCGGCCGGCGGGCAGAGCGGAGCGCGGGGCAGCTCTCGCGAGAGCAGAGCGGGCGACGGAGGAGGGGAACCGAGGGATTCCCTCTGCCCGCTCGCGCGTCCGGCGGGGAGGGGCGGACCGGCGCGGGGGGCGGTGGCGGTGGCGGTGGCGGCGGGGGAGAAACCCATTCGGGGCGAGGAGGGAGGGGAGAGGTGAAAGCCAGCGCGCGGGGACGGGGCGCTCGCCGGACCGGCCGGCAGCGACGGCGAGGGGAACTCGCGGCCGCCGCCTGCACCCCCCCGCCCCGGCGAGAAGCGCGTGTGGGGCCGCGCGCCTCGTGCTCTCCGTGGGCCCGGCACATGGCGCGGGCTGGCGGGCCGCCCCGCCGCCGCCTTCAGCCACAGGCCTTCGGCTGCCTTGTGGGGCCTGGTGCAGGCCCTGGCGTCGTGGGACGCCAGGAGGGACACAGGGCCTTCAGTCTGCGGTGGAGGAAGCGGGTGGGCATTGGGGTGTACTAGGAAGGCAGGCAAGTTTTTTTCCCCAGTATAAAATGAATGTTCTCTCAGGAGTTGAAACCGGAGCTTTTGTGGAAGTTTTTTCACTAACTGACACGCGTGCTCTGTCGGAATCACTTTAAATCTTATAAAAACAAACCCCAGTTGATAACTGTTGAGCAGCTTGGATTTCCTACCAGAGCTGTAAGTCAAAACTCACCAACTGGAGGTAACCTGTATCGTTGCTTTTGGTAGCTCTGTCAGGCAGAACAGACCAAATGCTTTATTGTTCCTATTTATTGAGTTTAAAAATTAATCGATAACAGAGCTCGGAAACCAGTGGGAAATGGAAAAGAAATTCTTTTCCAAATAGTGAATAAAAACTAACAATAGGAGGCTGGGATCCTGAGGCACAGCTATTAGAAAGATCTAATAGATTTCTTACATAGAAATATTACATCACTTTTTTTGAAAAATCATTTTAAAATGAAAAGCCTGATTTCATAATTTGTTGTTGTCTGCAACCAAAATGTATAAGATACATTTGTTTAGCAAACAAAAATTGTTGGGTCTTCCAAGACTCCAACCAATAAAGTGAACCTTGTGGTGACCTCTCAGATAGACTGCTGAACATAGGCATGGGAACAGAGGGTATCTGCAAAACGAAATTATCTGGATGCGCTCCAATGTTTTGACATAACAAAAAAAAAGAAGACCCTGATTTTGGATTAGTTTAACAACATTACTGTTTCAAGGTTGAGGGTCTGATCATCCATTAGAGGACCATGTTTGAAAATTAATCCTTTTACAGCAAGGATTCTGTCCTGTCTGTTCAACTTCCTCTATGTCTTTAGTATAACATGTAAATTTAACTTCAAGCACAAATGCAACATTGATTTAAGAGATCTGCTGAGATTCCAAAACCCACATCATTTTTATCACTTCACCTCCGTACCTCTGCTGTCTCCCAAATTAGGAAAAAAGAGAACATTTCAGTAATCCCATGAATATGATTTTGGATTTCTGTCCCATATACACTCTCCACTGCTAATACTAATTCAATGAGTAATGTTTCAGATGAGTAAATTAATGTTTTAAGAGATTGCTTGGTGACAAAGTTTTCTGTAATTCTACTCACTGTACCAACAGCTGTTGTTTATCATTAAGGGACTTTCCCCATCCTGATTTCCCCCTCCTCATTAGGTATGAAAGGACTTTGATTGGCTCCCTCATAGGCACAGTTCTCGGCAAAAGCACAATGCATACTGGAAATCCTCTGTATTGTTTGCAAAGAGCAATTCATAATCCCTTTGGAAATCTCTTCTAAAAACACCTCTCTTTTTTTCTTTTTTTTTTTTTTTTTCTCCCAAGGCTAAAGAATGATCTCAGCTTGTGCTAGCTCCATTCCATTAAGAATGGTTTCTGGATATTTGCCATGGACTCTCTCTAGATGGTCATTTTCTGGGGCCCCTCTTTTAGTGTGTTTTGAATCAAACTGGAAAATCTAAAAATATAGCACACAATAATCTGCAGTGTCTAGACTCGTTTAATATTTTACAAAGAAGGCATTTTGATTAATAGCCAGATTAATTGGATACTGGAGCAGGTTTATTATTTCGAAGAATTAATAATTACAGAAACTATTGTAGTCCTTTCCGTCACTGACAGAGGTACATTATAAAACAAATAACCATTGAATTTTTTTTTCCTTTTTGATTATAAACAATCTGTAGCGCAAAAGGCCAGGAATACTATTCAAATCAAAAACAATAGCCTGAAATTATGTGAGTAGCCAGTGGAAGGAACGATAATAAAACCACAGAGGGTTTTTTGATATTGTTCATGCACTGAATTTTCTTCTTGCTGCTAAAAGTTTGTATTTCACATAGTAGAGTGTGAGCAATTCCTGTTGAGTTTAGTGGAAACTGAAATCATCTAGTACCTCGGGGAACTAGGCCCTGCTTTCTGGTCTGGAATGAACGTAAATGCTTCCAGAGCCGGGGTAGAGAACCAAATCTAAATGCAAGGTTTGCACCATTTAAAATCTTGTGTTTGCTATGCAAATCAGTAGTTATTTAAGCCCTGCTGGGGCTGGTGGAAGGGTTCTGAACCAGGCGTGTCTCTCCAGAGGTGATTTGGAGAAGCAGAGCTTGGAGGCACCTTTGAAGGATGTGATTTCAGCAAGCACTGGGCTTCACTCTTCTTCCAAGCAGACACTCTGCCGGGTGACTCCAGCTGGGTGCTCAGAATCATTAGCTGCCTTCAAAAATGGAAGGTTATTAAAGAAGGAAATCCAGTTTACTCTCACTTATAAACTGGAGGACAGAACCACCTCCTACTTCTTTGGATTCACCGAGACGTGCAGATGTGGACAGAGCCAGGTCTGTGTGTCTGTGCTAAGTGGGACAGCAGTTTTATTTGGGAATTCATATGGTTCCCCCGTCCTCTCAGGATCTTACTTGGGGTGGAAAGAGGAGAAAAGGCAGGGAGCCTAGCAACAACCCACAGAGTCATTAGGGATCAGGCCCTCTATGTGGATGGAGAGGAGGTGTTCTGGCCCGGAGTTTTGTCTCACTGATGGAACTGAAGGAGCTTCCAGCCAGCAGCTCAAGCAGCCCAGCTCTGGAGCATAAGGGCAGACGGGAGCAGGGAGTGCTGGATGCAAGCTGTCATAACCAGGCTGAAGATTTCAACAGCTTGTTCAACCAGCCCAGACCAAACTTTCTCCAGCTCAGCCTTGGCTCTGGGCCTCCCCTAAGCTCATTCCTTTGGGCACAGCACTAGCTAACGTTGTCTGGCTTCTTGTTTGGCAACTGCCTCCCGCCTTGCTGGCTTGGAGAAGGATGAGAAGACAACAGATTGGCACCCATTCGTGTAGAAGCACCCCATGTCCCTTACGTGCTTAGCACAAGCATGTAAGAGACATGCAAGAGGACAAGAGTCCCCTTCTCAGTTGAGTCTGTCTTATAGTAAAATCCTAACTATAAAATCCAGTGACCTTAAAAAGCCCGGTAGGTCGTAGAACCACACAGTTATCTGAATCGTCATTATAAGCAGCAGGTTTATCTCGAGATGTTGTATCTATCTGGTGGTGTAAATCACACATTCTAGTAGTAGGTACTGTGATACAACCCTGCTGGAATTTTATAAGCACAGGATGTACAATGTGGTTTAACCGCGTGTCTAGGAAAGAAAACAAACAAGCAGTTGCCCACAGAACATATCTTACATCTGAACTTTGGTGCATATGCCAACAAAAGTTGTTGCTTGAGCTGCTAGCTGGACAGCTCGATGTCAGAAGTGCCTCTGCTGTTTGAAATGGATGCTATTGTTCAACGTAGCTCAGAGGATTTGCAGCATTGTCTTGAGGATGATAGGGAGAAAGGATAGGCTAGTTAGCAATCTGCAGGAGGAGCCTTGTTAAATAGTTTTCGCTTGTGTATCATAACCTCAGAGAGGACAGGAGCGCAAAGAAAAATCCGAACCTGCATCTTCATGCTGTTTGAGGTATAAGTGTGCCTTAGTATCGTGGTTCCCAAAAGCTACAGTCAGGCTTGGGCCTCACTCTGGTATTGCCTTGCAAACAAGTACAGTCCCTTCACAGAGCATTTTTATAATGTAAAGGCAAGATGCAAGAAGTGAGTATAGCAAACAATAGGAAGGAAGAGGGGGAGGGAAGATGAGGTTAACAGTAATAACATCATGTGGTTATGTAGGTTAACAGTGTGAACAGCTTGATGACTGACTTCTATAACCTCTTAATTTTAAATACTTTTCTAGAACACATTGTTAAGACACTTTGCATTGTATTAAATTTTGCTACTCACCCTACCTCAGAAAAGTATCTTCACTTATTTTCCATTAGGTGAAGTTTTTTTTCTGTTGGCGTGTAAACTATCCTGCATATCTCTTCTCCTTAGTTTTACTGGGCTCTTCAAAGAGTCCATCTCTGAACCTCTCTTACACAGCGCTCCTCCACTCATGCACGATGCCTGTCCACCAGTTAAGTGTGGCACCGGGTTATTCCCTTAGCCCTGCTCTCCAGACACAGCCCTCTTCTGCAGCGGTGCTGTCTGCAGCAGTGGCTGGAGCCATCAGCCTCCCCATCCTCAGGGTGCCCCTGCAGGTACCACCACACTTCAGTGAACCTGTGAATCAGCTGGAGAGTAGAACGTCCTGGAGGCTGGCAGAGCCTGCCCACCACGCACCAGGTACCTCCAGCCCCTGCACCCTGACATTCACAGCCACAGACACCGATAGAGTGGAGGTTCACTGGGCTCCACCTTGGTGCTGCCGGGAACACGGCTCCCACGCCGCCCTGACCTCGTGCCGTGGTTAGCGTGTGTACCCACCAAACCAGTTCTAAGATTAAACCGCAGTACACAGGATTATGAAGTCATTACTGACAGGGAGTATAGCAGGATAAACTGTGTCAGAATCTCCTCCACACTTCCAAAACTTGCTAGAGACGATGCAGCTCCTTTTCAGTCTGTTTGCTCCCTGTAGGATTGACTTTGAGCAGAGTACGCCAAAGGAAATTAGTTGCATCCCACTGAAATCAAGAGGACAGGAAAGACTGAACTAGTCGGTTAGACTGTGAATTACTACAAGTAATTAACAAAGCAAAAGGAAGATTTAAAGATTATGATACAGCTCCATATGTTTTACCGATTTTATTCATATATAAATACAAATTGAATTTGCAATGCTAGTTTTGAACCAATGTGAAAACAGATGTCTTTGTGCAGAAATCTATTTAACCAGAGCTGCTGTCGCAGTTCTGTTGTTTTCATGATGTATATTAGTTTACCATCTACACTGCCAGAGACGTGCTCACACTCAAGCCTGTAATTTGGTGACTGAGAGCAGATTTTTTCAGCTAGTCTGCTCTCCCATTCATGAGGCTCTTTGAGAGAATGTATGCTGACATGCTTCACCTTTACCTGCAAGTAAAATGTGTTTTTGGAAAAGCCTCCAAAGAATGAAAACTCGTTTGGTTCAACAAAACATGAGAGAAGCCCACGCTTTTAATTATACACATTTTTCTGCTGGATATAGTGCTTAAGGGAATTTCAGACTTAAGTATAACAAGGTACAAAAAAAAGAGCTCAGCAGCCTCCTCTAAAAGAAAACCACAAACTGCACATAACCCCTTGATAAAACTACCGCTAAAAACCTATTTGACATAACAAACCAGGCCATTTTTCTATGTACTAGGAAAGTCTAGGTCCCAGTCATAACCACATGCTATGTCGAATGGGAGGAAATATAGACAGAAATCCTTAACCTGTAATTCTGCATACAAATACATGCACACAGGAATTTTCCTAGTTATGGATAGAAAGAGGAGGTCGGAAATTAATTGCTTCATGAAAACTATAATGCTAGGTACCACGTAAATACTATTTGGAGAATTTAGTGACGGTTAAGCCTTGTGCTGGTCCTGTATGAAGAAGTTAAACTAATTTTGTGTTTAGTGGCTTACAGAGACTGTCCATGGCCTCAGGCTATGAAGATAATACTTGGTTTTGGGCTGTTTCTTTATTTAAAACGTTGAGGAAGTTATACATGCCTGAAACAGAAGATTTTTTTTAAATAGTCTAAAGGCATGGTCAAAGAACACATAATCCTAAAAAATAATTATCTTGTAATACTGCCATGTTGATAGCTATTTGATTTCTTTTGTCAAGAACAGTTTCACAAATTCTAGTTTTTGTGGACTTAGTCTAACTTTCATACCACTCTCATTTTGAACCCCCGCTGTTCTGTAGCCCATTTTCCATAATCCTCATCCTGAAAAAAGAAAGACTATTTCTGGCAGTAATTAATGAAAATAAATTCCATACAAATTGCCTGAGAATATTTCATTGCTCAGGTCCAGGGTGGCTGACACTTGTGAATAAAATAACCTTTTGAATTTTTTCCTTTTAGGGGATTACACATGACCTTTTAATGCTAAAGTTCATTAGTGCTTGGATATCATATTGATGAGCTGTTTATAAATGAATGGATGAACAGAGAAGTCATGACTAAGGTAATGAGCTCATAGCTGTTATGGAGGTAACTGATGACATGTCATGGATGCTAATTAATTGAAGAATTTCTGTATAATTTTACTTATTGTCAGTCTCCGTTCAGAATTCTCTCTTCTTTAAGCTTAAGCGGTGTTTCATTTTTAATGTTCCAGACAGCTGTATCTTTTTTTCTAGAAATCCAGAGATTTCTAGAAAATCCAGAGATCCAGAGCCATTCTTATTACTCATGGCTTCATTATCAGTTTGTTTTTCTGCTTGTTACTGGCGCTGACCTTGCCAAGAGCTAAGCACATGCATAATTTTACTCATGCGATTAGACTCATTAAAGCTAATGGGATTAATCAAGAAAGTAAAGCTACTTCTGTTTAAGTGTTTGTTGTTTGAGGTAGTGCAACTAGAAACAAGATCAAGGAAGTCTGTAAGGAATTCAGACTGAACAATAATTTTCATTAAAAGTCACATAAAGAGAAATTAAAACATTTTTCCCTTGACCCAACCCTGATGGGTGATGAACACAAGGTTGTTTCACACTGGAGGTGAACAGGGATTTTCTAACATTGTTTTTTCTTCAGATGATGGGGGCTTGTCAAAACTGAAGCTGGTCTCAGCAAACTTTATGAGGTCATTTCTCAAGTCTAGGATGAAATTTCTAAGTGAAAGATAATGAGAAATATGCATCTCAGCTAACAGCCCAGTGGCAGAGGCTGATTATAACCTGATAGCAATGTCACAATGCTGCGACATTGGAGACTTCAGGTCCCCCCATGAATATTTCTTTAATGTGGGGAGTTTGAGGGAGGCAAACCCAGGACAGGTTTCCCCTGGACAGAAAGAGGGAGGTTGCTCTGAATTAAACAACGGAAAGGTGCCTGCTGTCTCAGAGGACGTGGGTTTATAGGTTGAGGGTCTTTCATGTGAAATCCTCAAGAGGCATTGATGCCTGTATAGAGTGGGGAAAAAGTCTAAAGAAGTTCTGTGGAAAAAGAAATGCATTTCCTTGCCAGTACTCCTGCTCTACCTTTGTTCCTCATTTTGAGCGCTGCAAGTCTGCCTTTCTTTGACCTGCCCGCTGAAAGCCTTGCAGAAGCATTATAGCAGCCAGAAATATCACGTTTAGAGCGCAGCTGGTTTTCAGCCGCTTTCTTTGATAGCCATCTTGGCTGGGGCTGGGAGAGGAGGGGCAGGGAGCAGTTATTCCATCCATCCCAAGGAAGTTCCCTTCTGGACCGTCAGGATAATTTTATGGCCCTTGGTAATACAGGCCAAACATACAGTGGATGATTATTAACTCCAACACGCTATTATTTGTCATTTTTGACCTCTGATGAGATGCCCCGTATACAATGGATTATAAAAAATCTGGCCTCTCACTTACAAAAACAAATACCAACTGTTCCGCTATCATTCTGAAGCAATAAATCTCCCATGGCCTTGTTGAAAAACATCACTTGTGGACTTTCACCCATTTTATACCTTCCTTTCAAAATAAACACATATTTTGGTCCCTGATAAAAACAAATATAAATGACAATGAAAACGTACTAAAGCTACAGTAGAGGCTATTTGTAGTCTAAAAGTTAAAATATTCAGTTGATAGTGACTCTTGTACCCTGGCTTTTTCTGAGTAGAGGTTAAAAAAACAGCAAATCCACCACAACCAACTCTAATACTGGGGGTGGTGGATATCTTTAACTATTACTCACTTTTTTCTAGGAAAGCAACTGATCTATGCCCTAATGCACACAATTTTATTAACGTTGGAGAGAGCCATGTGGCGTTCATGCAGTGTTTGATCTCGATGAAGTCTCAGCGCCCAAGGTTTTCTGATTAATGGCAGAGGAGGAAGACTGGAATGACAGTTAGGGTTTCGCCAGTTTGTACTGTATATACAGCTGTTGCTGCGCAGGGGAGGGAAACGCAGGGTCTGGCTGTCTGTTCCAAACAAAAAGAAATGGCACATGCTATTACTTCCAGATCATTGCAGTCCCTGCACCACCATCTGCTGGGGGTCAGAGCAGTTGTCCGGGTCGGCGTCAGTCATGCACAAACTCAATGCCTTCCACCGAGCTGCGCCCAGCAGTACATATTTACAAGAAAATAAAGCGAACCTGCTCCCCAGACACAGGCACCACAATGCTCCGTCACATTGGGAACAAAGGCGCACAACAAAAGTTGATATGCATTACAAAGGAGGTTCTTGAGGATCACAGCTTTGTGATTTCAGGCCGTAACACAAATTGAAGGGAAGAAAAACTGTCACAAATAAGCCCAAACCTAGTGATCATTGTATTTGTAATTGACGTAACATTGCTAAAAGGGTGCCTGGGTCTCTATGTTTCCCCTTTTCCTATTTACAAAGTCCTCCATAGAAGACAGTTAAATGGGAAAAGCTTTGATGAGTGTTAGACACTTGGATATATTATTCTGTAACAGCAGCAAGATGATCTCTGCCACTTACCTCAGCTTGTCTGTGCATATCTCTTTTTACAGGGCTTATGCCATGTGTTGGAGCGAGGTGCAGAGAGCCCTGACTGACGTAAACTGAGCAGTTCCTGGAAACAGGACGAGTACAACTGTGTCACTGTGATGTTGAAACCAAATGAGCAGTTTTAGCATCTCTTTGGCCTGAACAACAACTAGTGAGTAATTAATCTCTTCTGTTAAAAACGGCTGCTTCAACAACACCAGCGTGACACATCAGGCATTACTGCAGGGTATTGCAAACCTTTCACTTAGTGCTGTCCTGCACCCTTGGCTGAACATGTGCACCCAGATGTGACAGCTTTGGTGCCTAGAACTGGAGGTGGGTCTCCTTGCTGTACATTCAGGCACAGAGGTAAAGCACAACTTTTCTTTTTGATCTGGGCTAGCTTGCTGCAGGGCTAAGTCTAGCGTTTCAGTGCTGCATTAAAATGGAAGCAGGGGAGCAATGGAGCTCAGTGCAGAGACATTGCATTGCTCAGGACAAACTCAGCAGTATTCAACTGAGTTTTTTAGTCTGGTCTCAGCATCAGCACTGTTAAAACAGGCAGCAGTGCCAGCATGGGATGAGAGGAATGGGCAGCAGCCCTGGAAAGCTATGAAAAGGGCAGGTGGAGCTGGACCCAGAACATTTTTTAAGTGAGGCTCATTGCCAAATGACTAGAAACCGTGCTGTACTAGCAAAAACACACACAGGACTGCTGTACTCCCTGTCTCACATAGCAGCAGTGTCTGTCACAGCACTACCACATACATAATCTTGGACATTTCGTCTGATAATTACTGGGTTTGGCACAAACAAACCCAATCTTGTTAGGTTCTATATTCAGTTGCTTTTTACTAAGCTCCAGTCTGGCCATTTTTGCATAAAGCCTCTCCAGTCCGTGTAACATTTGACAGCCTTCTCAGATGCTTTGCCTGAAACATAATACAGAAGAGGAGACCTCCAGGTAGCTGCACCCACATGCCTTCCAGACTCCACCTCCCTGGCCTTGCTGGCACCAGGACACCCCAGCTGCTGGTGCCGCTGAGCTGGTTCTGGAGCCTGCGGGGGCATGTGGAGCAGCCTTTGCATGTTCCCTTGGAAAACATCACCAGGCTCAGTTACATATTTGTACTTGGAGGGCACTTGCCCTGAGCCATTTGGCATGGAGCTGAACTGCACAGGTTCGTACTGCAATTAGGCAGCCTTTCAGTGTCAGATCAGAAATAAAAGAAGGATTTTTTTTTTTTAAAAAATGATCTCGTGCTGTGGAACTGAGTTTGAAGCAAAAAGATGCAGAAGAGTAGTCAATGTATAGTTTAGATACATATTAAAATGTATGGGAAGTGTAAATAACTTGACGTCTGATTTTGGAGAGGGGAAGGCAGAGGACGGGAAGCTGGCAGAGTGGCTCTGTCAGGACACTAGTAATAAAATGAAAGGATAAAGAGCCTTTAACCTGTAGGTACTTGATGTAAATCTGCACCAAATGTGTAGGGACTGAAAGGCATTGCCGTCAGTGGTCCAAAAGAAGTGATGTGTTGTCCTGTGTGTCTAGTCCACAACAGACAGGTGCTACATCATGGAAGTCATCCCTTTTGGCACTTGCTTGCACCTGTGTTGGCAGCTTTATTCTAGCAGCCACTGACTAGATTAGCACAGGGAATAGACTGGGTTTCTCAGTCATCCTTCTGGACACAGTTCAGACATATTCTTCAAGTAATGCTGGGGGAATTTAGGGCTAGTTTCATGTGTTCTGCAAATAAGTAAGGGACTTCAGTATTCAGGAGATATTTTACAAGTCCTGTGTTTACTAACAAATGCAAAACACAAGAATAGATACATTCTGCCTAATGAAATAACTTTTCTGATAAAAATAAAGCTTTTACTAAATGAGCAATTGAATAACCGTGTTGGTACTCTCGTTCTATGGCACGTTCCTGTTAAACCATGCTCTTTTATGGAATATTCCTTCCTACTCAACCATATTGTGGCATACCTAAAAGAAATGGTGCCCTGGAAAAACTGTATTCTCAACTTCTATTTTGTAAATCTGCCACTGTGTGCAGAAAAGAGTTCAGTTTATTTTTCTTAATTGCCTAGATGAAATTAGTTTATATAGTGCCTGGCCCAATGGGTATGCAGTTAGGCCTACAGCCTGGGAGTCTAACGCTGAAACCCCACAGCATCCAGGGGCTGCACTGGAAACTTTTTGTTTAGGTACTTAAGTGGGAGATGAGCTGTTGGGAAAATCTAGGCCAGAATAACAGTTTTATTTTTTATATTGCCTCTTTACTTCATCAACATAACCCTTTATCTCTGAGGCTGTACATATGTTTTTATAAAGACTAGTTCTGCAAGTTACCAGATCTCTGGCTAATACAAATTCAGTCCAGATCAGGCACGATGAAATGTATATTGAATCAGCCAGAGCACATAATACATACACATAATGGCTGTTTATGCCAGCTTTATTCTTTGTGCTGCTTCAGTGACAACTATGGGAGAAAAGGTGGTGTTTGATCAAACCCAAATTGCACAGAGGCAAGGTTTTGCCTTTTTGAACAAATTTAATCTATTACCTTAAGTTGTACCAGTTGAGTACATCGCATCAAGAGGCAGTAACATTTTTGATCCGGGATTAACTGCTGGAACTTTGGATTTACTGTCTGGTGGAGCCTTGGCCTGATTTTTACGCCCAAACCACTTATATGCTGTTTCTTAACAGATCTGCCTTGAACTAATTTACAAATCTACTAACCTATCTTCTAAATCTTTTCTTCTGCAGTAACGTCTGCCCGAAGTTTCTAATGCCTAAAGGCCAGATAAATGACCATTAGGAAATAATGGATTCATAAAATACAATTATGTAGCTTTATGAAAGCAATATTTTAGTGGTTTGCAGCTGGCCTAGGGCACACATATTGTTATTGTGGACTTCTGTTGCTTTTGTCCTCCATCCCTTCTCACTGCTTGCTCTACCCACTTACAGCATTCTATTTTAGTTCCCTGAATTTGCCTGATTGAATAAGTCTTTGCAGTGGTATTTCCTAAGCAGGGGTTCCCCAGGCATACTGGAGATGCTTAAAACTTCAGGAGGGAGAAAAGTATGTTCAAAGCTTTTAATATTTAAATATATCTTCCCATTGTTTATGGTGTTACTTTTCATCATTACAGAAATCTACTGAAAGGATTATTGAAAGGGTTGTCTTGCTTTAATCAACTTACTAAACTTTTGTTTTGTCCTTTATATTGATTACAAAAGCAGCTGACATCATTGCTCCATTTTACTTGCACCTTTCGAGCCATTGCACTGTGTTAATGGCTGAGTAGCACCTCACTGAGCGACAGAACTCTGCTTGCTCAGTTTAAATACTGCTGCAAAAGTAACACAAGAGAAAAATGGAGTCTTTAAGGTCCTACAGAAACTTTAGCTAAGCTGGAGTAGTGGACTGGAAAGAGATGTGGCAGCGAGAGAAATCACAGAAGAATAGAAGGAAAAAGGGGTAGAAAGGCAAAGGGAGAGACTGTTGCCTTGATAAATAGAGAAGGATGGCTGAGCAGACAGCATCAAATTGCTCCCCATCTCTGTTCTGGCACTTGTGGGTCTGTTGAAAACAGGCCAGAAGGACATGCTGAATTTGTTGCTCCCATGTGCCAGCCTTTTCTGCAGCAGCGAGAAACCAATCACTGTTGCTTCTAAAGCAGCTGGAAACTGAGAAAACCCTGGTCCCCTGCTGCCTGGCAAGAAGCAGTACAGGGTCTTCTCGGTTTCCAGCCACTACAGAGGCTCCATTGACAAAATGTGTGCGGCAATTGAAGGAGCACAATGTGACAATGAAAGAACCTGAGGGAAACAAAACAAGGAAGGGGGAGAAAAGAGGGAGGGGGGGAGAACTAAATGGGAATGTGGGAGCAAGCTGAAGGCAGAAGGACAACTATCGAAAGAAAAATATGCTAATCACTGCAAAAGCGTTGATAAAAATAAATCATCGTTGTCATATTCACAGCTTTATCAAAGAATATAGTTGCAATAGCAAGACTTGAGAAAACAAAGTAAGACTTCATTAATGTTCACTCTCACCACCTCTCTGAGATACAGACATGCTTACTTTAGCCCCCCATTTTCAAAATACCATTGTGAAGTACAGAGCGACTGGAAGACACGAGGTCCCACACCGGGGACCGTGTGGTGCTGCGAAGAAGACTGTTCACAGCCTCATCCTCCATTTCAGAGAGAAGCAAAAAGAGTTAAAGAGCCCTGGAAGCCAAGAGGATGGTATGTCTTACTGTTGCTCAGAACAACCAGGAGAGAAAACACATGCTGTCCAAAACAAAGCCATGATTCCGGCTCATTTTCTCCTTTCTGTTGTACTTTATTGCACTGGCTAAGAGAACACGTAGCAGAGTGGAAACCAGGGTATCACCGATAGCTCAGACTGAAGCAGCATGGCTAGGTTTTATTTCTGTTACTACTGTGTGCCCGTGTGTGTGGGGGACATCTAAGAGGAGCATCCAAGAGCTCAGAGGATGTGCCTGTGGTAGCATTTTTGTAATCTCCCAGCTGTCCCCACTTGCAGTGCTTGTTCAGGGTGAAGGGCATTGTGAGGGTGCAAGAGCTGAATTTTGTTACAAAGCAACTAAATTGGAAGAAGCTCCCCAAATATCCACACACGGCTCATGGCTTTTCAGTCCATGGGTCCAGCTCGAGCTACTTCAAAGTAAAATCCGCTAAAGCGTACACGGAGTGAACGCAGGGTCTTCAGCCCTAACAGTTTCACTCCAGATAGCTGCTCTTACTGGGAATAACTTGGCAATGTAGACATGCAAAACAAAATATTGCTTGGGAGAGACCACCACTGTCTACAGATTTTCTGGGAATACTTGGTACTTTCTGAAAGGTCAGAGAAGTGCGCCATAAAAATTGAGGCAGAAGAATAGAAATGCTATTGTTAAGTTTCTAGAGGCATATCAGCCAGGAACTGAGAAGAGGGTAAATTCTGTACTGCCCAAGTTGGAAGTGAGTAAGTTCAATTTACCTGCATCTGCCTTTGAGCACCCTGCTGTCACCATCTTAAATGAGTTTTTCTTTTTAACCAAAGGAAGGCTCCTGCCCTGATGACCGGAGTTTTGAAGTTAGTAAAGCCTTCTTAAAACATTTGCAGTAATTATTCAGGTTTAAAATAAAATGCTTCCATTTGCTCTGTTAAATTGGCAGTTACTTTCAGTCTTGAGAAATTACTCCTGTACTTACTACTTAGGTTAAAAAAGTAATCTGTTTCTCCAAAGCAAACTTAATTTGAGCATGACCCATGGCATCTTCACAATCTCCAATTTGTCTTTCTCTGTAGGAATACTAGGCAGTATAGAATGGAACCAATTTTCTTGTGATACTTTTACTAGTGAGTTACCGTGTGTTATAATTTTGAAAGAACCTATAGATTCTTTAGCAGTTGTAAAATGAGACCATCGTCACATCTGTCTCATCAGAAAACCTCCACTGTATAGTAGGTTAAGAATGAGATGGTGTTTATTTTATTATTTCATCTGTTTGGTTCAGGTATAGTAGACCAAAATTGATACTGTATTTTCAAATTTACCATTTCAGGAATTTTCTATCTGAACTATAAGTTAATTTAAAGCAAAGATATCGTGCTTCATCTATAAAATCTTAACTGTACTTTTTATGTCATAGGAGGAGGTGATAGCAAGGGCTGTAGAGGAACTACCAGCATGATAAACAAATGTGTAGAGATACTGTGCAAAAACCTATTTGATACTTTTAGGGATTTTTTTTTTCTTTTTTTGGGTACATCTCATGGGCTGGCTATGTCTACACTAATGAGTAATTCATCATAACAGAAATAGATCACCATATTGAAGTAGTTAGTGCTGAGAATCAGCATGTTATAGGCACTTCAAGGATTTGAACTTCAGGCTACCTTTAACTTGATCTCTTGGACTGGCTCTTCTCACCATGCAAGTGGTTTAAAGCTGCCCAAAGGCCCACTGGTTGGTTTGGACTCTTATGTCCCTGTTGGAGGCTGGAGTGCATCTCATGTGCACTGGCCAGAACTTCTGGGTTAGTTCCCTGCGAAGGGAATTCAGTGCTTCTTTGCACCAAAACTGCTCTGTGAACCAAACCAATGTGCACTAAATGGGGATGATCAGGGGATGGGATTTGTTTCAAAACTGTGCTACTGTTCTGAACCAAAATGCTAATGTATAGGCAACCATATATGTTTTTGTGCCTTTGGGAAGACACTGCATATTTTTCTGTTGCATGCAAACCCATCAATTTTGCATGGTAATGCTCATATATCTGCTTGTATACTTTTCTGGCCAGCAAACTCTGGTAGGTTCTCTGTGTTTAATGATGCAAAGACTGAAGCCAGGTACACTGAATCATTATGTAGGCAAACAAATCCTTACATATGTACTTCACATGCAACTCAGAAGAGCAGATTTTATTTTATCAAGTTATAACAATTGCGGCCCTCATGTAAACAATATGAAAAACTGGTTTCCAAGCTGCGTGATGAAATAACTGTGATGTAAATTGAGGAAGTTTTACTCCAGTTCTCCAAAAAAGAGAAAATGATGGGTTTGCCAAAGAGACTTAACTGTAATCAAAGAAGGTCCTGCTCTACACAGGATTTCATGAGAACGCATAAAGGGTAGAGGAAAGAAAAAGTCTGGAACCGTGTAGACTTAATTTAAAGCAATGTGCTTGAAGATTCATTCACTTATACATTGGATATTAAAATAAATGAATAAGTCCCTCCTGTCTTCTCAGTTGGAAAAAACCCCACAATACGGATTGCTTCCCCTCACTGACAAACTTCAGGCAGTCTGCGGGAAAAAGGACACAGATGTAGTAACTCGAAATGATGATACTTGGGATCTTTAAGCAGCTGATATTTAAAACTTCACCCACATTAAAAGTTTGGTTTTGCCACTTGGATCAACCTTTCTCTTTCAAATCTCAGCTCATATCATAGACTTCTCTTTTCACTTATGTTTTAAGCAATGAGTACAGCACATAAATATATTTCAGCATCTGAACAAATGAGAACATTTTCTTTCCAACTCACTTATTTTGATACATAATTTTGAAAAGCGAGTTGATATATTCTAAAGCTCCAAGAAAAGCAACCTTTATCTTCTGCTTCTACATTTCTCAAGGAAAAAGTTAACCAAACGCATCAGTGAAAACCATCAGATCTGAAGTCTGAAAAAAGCAGTTAGCTTTCATTTGTTCTTACTCCTCTCTACCAGAGGTGATTCTGAGTAACATTAGAAATGCAGTTACAATATAGTACGTCGATGTATTGATCATGAGATCAGAAATCAGAACTCTTGAAGGCTAATTCTGACTTTGTCAGCTTTTTTGGCTTTTGTCAAGTTGTTACTATTCTAAGTTTCGCACCCAAACAAAGGCATATTAATACTTCGAAGAGCAGAAGAAAGAGTTCAGCACTTAACAATTTACCTTTCTGATTTCTAGTTTTATTTATTTGAATGAATCATTAATTTGCTCTTAAAACGCTGTTCTGAATTTAATTTCCTACTGATGGCTAACTTTTTGCACTGAATGTTTTAATTTTGATTAGTCACATTCATTTGTGTAATTTCAGTTCCTTGGCTGGATTGCCAGAGCTCAGACAAGTTTCTAGTGCAGCTGCTGGTACGAGTACAAAATCTAGTTTCAGTTAATTCCTGTGTATATGATTTCTGCATTTGCTCTCAACAGATGATCAGGCACATTTAGAGTGAATGCATGTTTCCAGAAAGCCAACAGAAAGGAATGTAATGTAAAAAGCATTTAACTGCTAAAAAAGAGAATTCCTACAGTAGTGTACTCTATTGGCTTTGCTCTAATACTCTTGAATTTCTTCCACTGGGGTCTGATCCATAAGGGGATTTGGTCACTTAAAATAGCAATTATGTCCTAAAGTTCAGGGTATGTGCTGTTAGAACTTCAGCTCAGCTCTGTTTAAGCTTAATAGAGATTACCCATGTTTACACCACGGATTATACCCACAATCTGTCTTCCAGGTTGCTTTGCTAGCTGCCAAAGGGAATGGTGGCACCTAAAACCGTGAGCACTGCAGGAAATTCAGGCAAATGTGCTCTGCTGCCATGGAGGTGCCCGAGCTCACTGAGAGCCTCCTTATTTTGACCTGATGCTCCTTTGGCACCTGTGATTGCCAAATTGCACATATTTAGAGCTGTGTCTGTCAACTTGAAGCTTACTGCCATCGAGACCTGACCGATACACTAGCTTCAGTGCAACAATATCGGGGCTCTCGTAAGGGCTGAATTTGTTTTGAGCGACAGGAGCAGGAAAGATTTCTCTTTGTAAAAGGCAGAAGTAAGAATTGCTGCCATCCACTTCCGTGCCATATCCAATTTGGTCCAGATTCCCACCAATAATATCTTGAGGATAGTGTCTCAAACTGTAATTTTCCTATCCCCAGATGAGAGGCTAAGTTTTCCCAGAGAGCTGGGAGATGCTGCTTCCTGGGAAGCTACAATGTTGTCAGTCAGCTGTGGCTCCAAACTCCTGCCACACCATACGCTAATTAAAACCTGCTTCTAGAATGTCTTTTGCACTTATGCCTTGAAATGTCATTCTAGTTCAGGAAACTTTCAGACAGCCATGCTCAGCTCCTTTCTGAGTCTGAGAGGACTCAAACCTACATTTTCCACCTCCTGGGCATCCTCTGCCTCAGCGCACCTTATCTCCCTTTCTAGTTCTGGTCCTAGAACAACACAAGTGTGTTTGTCTCCTGATCAGAAGATATTTTTGTCAAGTTTTCCACCTCATTTTTGCAAAACCAAAAGTTTCCTCATAGTCAAGCACTACAGGTGATAGCCTCAGATTTAGTTTTTAATCTGGACTGGATGTGGTCCACACGGTTGTTCAGAGATAAGGTCTCAGTTCAGTCTGATAAAACACCAGGAACTGTTTGTAAAACTGGCATCCAGATTTTGAACATCTCCTGGGTGTTTCTGATTTTATTCTCTCAATTTAACACAAAAATGTAAAGTATCTTCCCTTCCACCCCAGGTTTATGACAAGTTTAGAGTTGCAGGAGTTATAACAACTGCATCTCTCAAACAGGTGTTTGTTTTTTTTTTTAATTTGATCAGGCTTTTAAAATTTAAATTTGGTTGGCCTTTTAAAATTTAATCTCTAAAGAAAGCTTGCAGAACTCCTGAGCAATTGTTAATGGGTCACCTGATAAGTCATGAAGATCAATACCTCTTATCCTCAACCATTACATCCCTATTACAAGTGAGTACACAGAGACAGACGGTGCAGGCTTTTACTTTAGCACAGTCCATACAGATTAATTAAAAAACAGGCCCAGTGCAGATGATGCCAAAAGAAAAAGTCCAAAGCATGAAAAAAAAAACCCTAAAAAAAGAATTACATCATTTCCTTGTATCTTCCCTAAGGACAAGGATTAGAGAGTATGAGTCAGTCTGAAGAAATTAAATAAAAACAGCCCAGCTTTTAGTGGCTTTTCCTTGTTTTTACCTTATGGAGCAGAGGAGGCCATTGAGAACGAGCAACAGAAATCTGACTGCTTGCTAGGTTTTAAAATAGGAGTGAAGGTGTGCATGTGGATAGCTTGGCTTTACAATTTGCGACAAAGATATGGTGACCAGGAAGAGTGGACTTGAATATGGGGCAGCATGGCCTCGTGGACATCACATTTACTGCTGCCTACAGTCAACTATAAAGTAGGTGTGCTCTGCAGCTAGTGGGTTAAATATTTTCAAAGCTCCTTAGAAAGAAGAACACTCATTGCATGTCCTTTTGGGTGCTCAAGCCTCTTTTTTATACCTTTGCTTTCCAGTCTATGATACAGAGGTGCGGGGAGGATGAAGTGGTGGGTGACTTATACACTACCTTCTTCATATAGGGCAGTATATTTTGTCCGTGACTTATGACTTTCATATCCCTTGGCAATCTACTTGCCTTGCTCCCCGTCCAACATCACAGTGTTAAATATTCTGGCAAATGACGTGTAATAATGCAGCCTATTTTTCTGGTTGATAATTCATTGAGTGACAATTATTTGGATACTAATGAACTTCCTACTGTGTCAGAATGGTATTGTTCACTTCTCTTTAAATAATGCTTAAGATATTGAAGGACTGGATGTTTGAGCCAGAGGTTCATTTCATAGCATCATTCACAATTGCTTTAATATCAAGGATATTCACCAGGTCAGTGTCTCTGAGGAGGTACCTACACATATGACTATAGAATGTTTGTTGTACGCTCAGAAAAAAAAAGTGGGTTTGTCTATGGCTAACAGCCCCTCTCTTCACATGGAAATCTGTATTTTGGAGTTACAAGACTAAGTGTCCTCCTCCAGCTTTCATGCATTATCATAGGGGGGTGGTAGTCATGAGGCCAATTTTAACATCCACAGTACCTTCAGCAAAAAAAAATAATGACGTTTCTCCATTAAATGTCACCATTAGTTAAAAGAAATTGGATTTTTAAAGTATATAGGAGAAATATTTCTTTTTATGTGAAAAGGCTAAACTTCTATTTTATCCCTTATAAATACCCGAGCGTGTCTTGCTTACAAGCTGCTTGTTCGCCTGTTACTGTGCTGTGATAGATATTCCACTGTTGGCACATGTTACACCGTCTGGGAGTCCTTGCAGCACAGGAGATAAGAAATAGTTGGTTCAGTGTTGCTTTGTGCGAGGTACCACTTTCAATGACAGAACAGATAATTCAAGAAATTGCTCTGATAAGACATAATTCTGTGTGGTAGACATTGGTGGAGAAAACCAAAAAAGGCAGTACAAGGTATTTTTGTTCACACTTTCCAATGTCAGTGAAGTCTTTCAGTGATCAAACCCTGTAACTTCCAGGACTACCCTGGAGCCTCCCAGGTCAGAGCTTACAGGGCAGAAGGCTGAATTACCCAACTCGAGTTTCATTGTCCCCCGGTTCCTGAAATTTCATTTCAGAAGGAAAGGATTTGGGGTCTCCTTTTGCCCATATTTTTACAATTTTTTATTCTTTTCTCATTTTCACCTCTAATTTCCACAGTCCCTTCTGTCTTTTTATATCGTATTCCTTCCCTGCTCCAAATAGCTAGTCTGGCAAGCACGAAGACATTTAAAGGACTTCGACCAAGTTAAGAGTGTGTGTAAAACTGATCAAGGATTTAAGATGAGAAGGTGGGAAAGACCTACCTGGCAGTATACATATAATTTCTTTTAATAGTTTAGAGCCAAAACCTCCTGAGATTCATTTGATTGTATCGCAGTCTCAGTTTTCATTTAAAAATACGTCCCTCTGAAGAAATATTGATGCCCATACTGATGCCTGCATGTGCAGTTTGAAACAATAGCTGTGAGCCATGCTGATCTGCATCATGAAGTTCAGTAGTGTTCAGTAGCTTCAGGGCTCCCTGACAACTTTATCAAATGACTCCACGTGCCAGGAGGAGAAAAATGTGAAGACCCTGTTAAACCCTCCAAAACCTTGGAGGTAATGACCTCTTTGCCTCCGTCAGCCTGCAAGGGGCAAATGGGAACGAACCGTGGGATGGGTGGGAGAAGCCAGGACCGCACAATCTTCATGTCACGCTGTGCCTTGGGCAGAGGCTTGCAATCATCTGACCCTGTCCTCAGCATCTGTTTCCCCAAATTGCAAATAGTTCCATTACCATCATGCTGTTTTACCATCCTACAAACGCAAATTTGCCCTATGACAGAATGAGTCCTACCTCTGATGGATGACATCCCGTATTGTGTGTATGCTTTATGCTGCAGGTCCTACGTAAGCCTAAGAAAAACCTTCTGATGTGTACTACTGATTGTTTACATATGTTATCAGAGGGAAAAAAAACAGGAAAGGAAAGCTGGCAGCTCATGCTGCCAAGAGACCTGGCAGTGGCTAGAATCACATTTAGATCATTTCCAGTCAATAGGCTTTGTTTTCATTTTAAAAAAAACCCTTCCTAGAAAGTTGCTGCACTGTTATTTTTTCTCTTTTACAATCAGTCCAGAGGAATACTTGCAATGACTCCTGTCCTTACGACCAAAGCAGGCAATGTCAGGAGGCGCTTCCAGGCAGAAAGTGGAAGGTGTGGTAAGATACTGTGCTATATGCAAGTTCAAAATATGCAATGCTGCCTGGAGCTGTGATCACGGTTCTGTGTGATAAAGGCCTTTTAATGATAATGAAATCAGAAACTTGTGATGCAAATAGAAATCGATGCCAAAAGAAGAAAGAACAATGTAATAAAGTTTAGGACCTAGGCATGTTTCTCATCTTCGGATCAAGCTCTGCAATAGGGCTAAAAAAGATGAGCGCTGGAGGACTGGGACTCCAGGTGCCTGCATCTAGGGCTTGCCTGTACCAGAGGGAGTGTTTCCTTGGCCAGCTAAGCCAGCCCTCGTGGCTCTTCTGAAACCAAAATATTAGAGGGAATAGATACCAAAGTAAGTTTAATTAGAGTCTAGGCAATACTGGAAACTTTATTAGGGTGAAATAAAAGCTGCAAACTCACATCAGCATCTCAAGTACTACAATCCCAGCTAGTCCAGGCCCAAGCTTTGGGAGCCCTTGGCTATCAATACGAAACTACTCTCATAATGTTGAGCATTTGGGGACTCAAGACTGCAGTTTTTGAAAGTGCTGACTCATTTTCCAATAACAGACATATTATTCACTCAACCTGAAGACATGCAACAGAAGCAAAAATAAAATGTAAACTTTAGTATCAGAATAAGTATTAGACATTCATACTAGCATCATCCAGAGAGAAAAAAATAAGGAAGCTCAAGTGCAAGCAATCACAGTGCTAAAGATCTCTAGCACAAATTCAGCATGAGAAGATGCAGTGTTACTAGCATCAGCATTTCTTTTAACATCTTAGTCATCAGGAGCACAAGGATGGCAGTTGTCATGCTGCAGTGGAAGCAGGGCAGTGATAAATTTACTTCATGTCCAGCGACAGATTCCAGATGCAAAACGAAACCAAAAGGATTCTCTTTTGTCATCGTAAGCATGTAGAAAACTGACAAAAGCTATCTGCTTTTGACATCTAAGTGAGATATCTAAGTGAGACTAAAGATAGGATCCTACTTTTACTGTGTCATCCCTAGATGCTGAAGTTGCCTACAGGTTACAGCATGTGCTACTTCCCTCTGCCCTCCATGGCCACTAGAGATACGGTCATGTCAGAGATTCTGGCTGCTAGGACAAATGCTCCAAGACACCGATGCAAGACATAATAAGTTGTCAATGATACAGGAAAAACAAAGTAATGTTTGTAGGCTGAGATGTCAGAGAGATGACAAAAACCATAGCTGAAAAGGAAACCAAAAAAATTACACTATTTAGTCAGAACTTGGTGGAAAACTACCAGATTCTGATGTGTTTTTCTTGAGAGGGACAGAGATGTTTTCTCCTGAAGACTGACAATGGTAGGACGTTGGCGTGCAGAAATTTCATATCTGGAGGTATTCTAGACCAACAGAAGTGAAAAAGAAAACAACCTTGAAATAAGTGGACTTTGGTGCCCAGATCTTCATCCAAAAGACCTAATTGTGATCTGAGCTACTTCAAATGGCAACAATCATTGGTGCCAGACTCTCAAACCTACCCCCGTCTATGAACTTTTTACATGTTTGGGAGTAGGGGGAAAGGTTAATGAGCTAATTCTGGCTGAGGACATCCTGGTTCCCTGTTGCAGGCTGACTGGGAGTATTTTTGAGTTTAGCTCTTCTGCAAGAACCGTCTGACTTCTTTCCATGAGAAGAGTGAAAGAGGACCAACACTGTCAATCATTTTACAGAAAAGCTGTTGTCCACCTTCATTTCACACTCATGACTCTGGCTTAGAGCCATCACATGGTAGTGGCAGCAAGAACTCCTCTTCCATTAGTTTATTTTAATTCCTTAATAATTTAATTCCCTTACAGATCTGAAAAGAGGTAAAACAAAAATAATTGCTTGCTTTAAAAGTAATACTGACTTGTTCATTAAACCTTGTTGGGGCACCAGGTGCAGGCACTTGAATGATCTGGAAAATATGAAAAGAACTTGGCTGGGGAACAAAAACAAAGCTGATACGTGGTAATGGCAAAAACAGAAGTAGAAGCTATATAATACAGGCAAATTCCTATTGAATGCCTCTTTGTCTTGCTTTAAAGAAATACAGAGAAGCACTAAAGATGTACAGATAACTAGCCAGTGTTCCTCACTGCAGAGCTCAAGGAAAGAAGGAAATGCTTCAAGGGTTAGTTCCTGGCTATATGGAATATTGCTGGACTGAAAGCAGTCAGCTGGAGTTCATCCTGATAGTGCCGCAAACCATTTTATCACAAAAATGTACAGTAATCAGTAAGAAACAGCCACAGTATTTTCCCACCACTTTGTGGTTTATAGGCATATGGGGAAGGGGGGAGAGAGACTACAGCGTGGGGTTCACGCTGCATATGAATAATGAGCTTGATCCATGTTTTAAAAAGTGTATCTCGTGGAAAGGGAAAAAAAAGGAACCATGATTGCATGTGAACTTCAGCTCTTCTTCTTGCCTACGAATTATTTGTTCTGTTTGTTAGGGCAACGTTTCTTGCATATTTATTCATATACCGTACCAAAGGAATAAAGTTGAGTCAATAAACTGATGGATGTTACATTCTGTAATGTCTTTGCATCTGCCTCCACTGCTACACTACCAGCTGGGGAGAGACTCTGGAAGCATCAGTCCTGCTTTGCAGGCTGATCACTAGCTCAGTGAAGACAAAATTTCTCATATTTAGAGAAGTATGAAATTAGAAGCAGCAGAGTATTATACCTTCAGAGAAACTTTCAGAGATAAGAGTATTGGCTTAGCCTTCAACCAAGATCCACAAGAGTGCAGTTCTAGCATCTGTTTTCTATTTATGCCAGTCTGGGTCTTAAATTGAATCACTGTATTTCAATTTGATGTTTCATAATGTTTTTGATATACAGCTTTCATTGTCTCAGTGTAAGGGTACAACTGTATCATCTTGAAAATCTAGATGTGTTGTGCGCCAGCTTACTTCGCAGTTTAGATTCAGGAGTACAATCTCTCTTAAGTTTGTATTCAGTTCCCAGGTCAGTACAGACCTGCTTGAATTGGGTTCTTTGAACACTGACATTGAAAAAAAAATTAATTATACTGGTAGTAAAGTCAAAGGCAAAACGACCCACTGAGGCTTCTGGTTCAGGCAAGTTCTTACACTGTCATCCTTCTACTAGTTCACTTCCAGCTGACACATGATGTATAGATAGTTGTTAATGTGCTATGACCCAGTTATTAGAAGGAAAATCGCAGTCTTGGCCTCAGCGAGGTAATTAAGATGAGTAGGAAGAGTTTTTATCCTATTTTGTAGGGTTAAAAGCCATAGGATTGATGGCATAACAGCAAATGCATCTTCTGGCATTTGAGAGACACATTTACTAACTGTGAAATTATGATACAGTCTTTGTTCAGTCTAAGACATTTGTATTTTCCTCTCACATATCACATCCCTGTGGCCAGGATGGAAGCATTGGTTCAGAGGTCAGCTTGTCAGTTTCAAACAATAAAAAAAAGTTACAAAATTTTTCCACAAATCTGTCAAACCTGACGTGCTCTCTCCTGGTCCTGGTGGGCTGCAGTGGCATTGCTGTGAGGTTTCTGTCTAGGAGCCCACAGCTCCAGATCCGCCCTCTGCACAAGCAGTCTTGGGCCAGGGGCTGGGGAGGGTTTGGGATCTTACTTGAGCCAAGAGCAAGGAAGCCTTGGAAGCTCTGGCTCTAACTTTATTTTGGCCTTCATCTCTGTAGCAGTCAGCTTGCAACCCCAGCTCAAGCCAAAATTTGCCTGCCTGCCAGGCATCCTGCCATGGAGAAGGCTGCTAATTCAGACTGACTTGGGCCGAGGGTCCCAGCGTTTCCAGGCTCCCAGTCCAGCTGGCTTTCTAGGCTCCCCAAGCCCACCTGGAGTCTCGAAGCCATGGCAGGTACTGACATGATTCCTGTTGATTTCACTACTGTTTACCCTGACTAGCAGCCGCTTTCTCAAAACTGCTGCTATGATCCCTGGAGAGCACCTTTCCTTTTGGAAATTATGTGTGTTGGTATTTCCAGAATTATTTTTTTCACTTTGCCTGCTCAATGGGAAATTTTGCAGGTTTTTTGCCCTCTAATCTGCACATAAAGAAATTTCAAAATGCCAGAATTTCATCCCTTCAGATATTCTGGGGTTTGGCCACCTCTAGTGTAAATGTTGGTATTTAAATCCCAAGAAAGATTTAATAGATTCAAAGGGAGAGACTCTCAAAGTGTAGCAGATTGCACAGGGTTACCCTAACAGAGGGAAAAGTAGAGCTCTGCTGACAAGGTTCAACTTCTTCATGTTTAAAATTTGAGAAAGTTAACCCCATGAAGGGATTGTAGTCAGGTTCTTTGGTTTTCCATATTCTTTATGCTGAACAAGAACTGGAAATTCAGAAAAGTAATTTTTGCTCCCTCTGCAATTCTGGTAAGGTCTCTGCCCAGTTGTAGAACCGTTGCTAAACTTTGTGAAGACAGCAGCTGTAATTTTTAATGCTCTCCTTTGAGAGTTGTTTTGTAAAGTGTCTCCTTTTAAGGCTGACAAACAAGCGCCTAATAGCTCATGAAAAAAAAAAGGTTAATGTTGATGCATAAGGAAAAGTCCATAGCTTCCTAATTCTTAAACTTCCTGTGCTCCTGCAGCTGAACAATATAGAATTGTGTTGAGAAGGAGAGCACGTTCCCAGTGGTACCTGTCTGATCTTGGGATTACACCATCATTTAAGGATACACCTAAATGCAGTTTTAGAAGGCTCCAAAGCTGACATTTGCTTTAACATCTAGTCTTGCCTTAGTTTTAGTACTGGTTTTATCTACCTTCTGCAGTTAACAATCTGTATTTTTAGATTATTCTGGGTTGCTATGGTTTCCAAACCAGGAAGCCCCTGCAGCCATTGTGCTGGGCCAGATGAGTAGGAAAAAGAGAGCAAAGCATCACTGCTTGGTACCTACCATATCTCTCTGCAGGGCTTCTGAAAAAATATTAAAAATAGCTTCCTGCTTTAGCAGGAAACTTCCTGTTATTTATATAGTCCTCTCTGTCACCTAACACAAGGTGTCAAGTTTTTAACTGAAATTTAATGTATCAAGTAGTATACCATCATGAAGCTGAACCATCTCGTTTCCATTGCTTCATTCTCGTGGGCACTACTAGGAGTGGCATGAACAGAAAAGCACAATGAAGAAGTTTTCGGATGACAGTTTTCTGCTGGAAGTTCTTGTTCTTTTTATATTAGAAGGAATTTTGTGAGGGGGGAAAAGAGTTTCTTACATAATGCACCTTCAACATGCTGTATGTGCTTTCAGCTCTCTGTTTTGCCTCCAACTGAGCCTTCAGGAATAGGGCCTTTAACCTTGCAGATATTTAAAGCTTCAAGGCTGTAAATAAGACACGGTAGAATATGATCTCTTTTGTGTGTTAAGGTAGAAGAGAACAGTGTGGTATGGCAGAATGGTATTTGGCACTGCGAGACGATGGGGCTAAAAATTAGGAGACTTATTTTTTCTGCCTCTTAAATATTTTAATTTTATTGGCAGGTGTGTCTTCTCTACATATTACACCTCCCATCCCTGTATCGTCAGTAGAGTAAAGGCTATTACAGAGTGTTTGGAGTAGCAGGACAGAAAGTATAGTGTGGGTCCTCTTACTGCAAAGCAATTCCACTGCCACAGACTGCACCTGAATTTACAAAGATGCAAGCATGGAAATGGGCAATCTGGCTCCACAGGCAAAGTACTGTTTTACTGATGCGGATCCAAGGAATCCGGAACCCCAAGAAATGGCAACCAGCAGGTGTCTGTGCTGTGGCTTTTTTTGGGGGGAATGAAGGTCCAAACCCAAACCAAGCTATTTTTCTTGGTCTGTACTACCACCATAAGAGGTGTGCTCAATCAGGAAGAGCTGTGTACAGGTTCTGTATCATTTTAAGTCATAAACAAGAAAAGTATCAAAAAGCCACGCACAAGCATGTGTTTCTTGCAAAACTCTGTGTCCTCTCTTCCCTCTCCCTTGGCAGCAATAGATGGAACAAATCTTTCCAACTTACAAAGGTGCAGTAGGCTTTTCTGCAGACTGTTTTCATTGCCTCTCCCCAACTGTTTTGGCTTTTGAGGTAAGACTGGTTTAATTTTTCAGATCTGTTAGGATTTGGCCTGCATGTTTTGTTTTCCTTTTCTTGTGTTATTGCAGACTTGTGCCCTTCTTGCTTACTTATTGATTGACAGCCAGATAATAACACTCAAGGACTGATTTTTTTGTGATGGGTTTTTTTAGGAATATTTTTTTTTCCATGGTAGAAAAACCAAAGGCAGTGAAATTGAGTTTACCAGTTTAGCATTCACAAGCATTGGTTTTGTGCAGAATAACTTTCAATTTTCTCACTTTAAAATACAAACAACCAGAACTGTTATAACAACAATGGTGTCATAACAAGTCCCAGATTTGTTCATTGTTGTCCAGCCTGCACTTAATTGTCTCAGTGTTATAAAAGTAAATTCAAAAGTTTTGAATTAGCAGCATTTAAAAATCTGTGCAAATCTGGAACTAATAAGGCTTGTACTGAATGTTAGTTCTAGAAAGTATGGCCATTTCAAAATATATTCACTTGTGGCCATTGCAACCTTAAGTTTTGGCCTGAGATGACTTTGTACAGAACTGAGGGACATTATGTATGATGTTAAGAGAGAAGCCAAGCCCAGAACTCAAGAGGACAGACAATGCTGGATGTGATCAGGGAAATAGAGACACCTAATAATGTAAGAGTGATGAAGAAATTGCAACCATATTGCTGTAAACCAACACATAAACAAAGGCACCAAACAGATGGGGTGGATGCACTTTTGAGGACTGTATATGAAGGAAAGTATCGCTAATCTGGATTGCAGAAGAGATGGAAAAAAACCCCACATGACTTTGTGTAGCCACCTGCCATTAACTAATCTAAAGTCAAGTGAAAGTTATTGTGTGGCTAGACACACAGAAAGGAAGATTACTAAAAGTATTAAAATGAAACAGCTGAGCTTTCCTACTACAGCTACAGATATAAAGCATAAAGTGAAAGAATAATCAGGGAGAATTTGAACCTAGTAATCATTAGATCAATAAAAAAGAATTTGTTTAGGACAACTGGGAACTTAAGAATGTAAAAGCAAGCACAAAAGTGATGTTTTGGCCAGGAACGTCTGGACAGGGAAAATATTTTTTTTTTCTAATGTCAGCAGCAAACTTTGTCTAAATGTCAGCAGCAAGAAGAAAATGTGAAATCGTCAGCAAAAAGAAACATTTATCATTCCTGAACTTCCATGTCACCTATGGCAACTTCTGGGAACAAGCTTTTCTGCAGGGAATATTATGAATATTTACTGGCAATAGATTTCAAATATTTTTAAACATCTCCCTGAAAACAAAATATGTCATTGGATGTCCACTCCAGAATGGCCTTCCGTGTCTGAGAGGAGAAAAAAGTGAACAGTACACCTACTTTTCAGCAAGATCCAGGAAGATTTTCAAAAAAGCAAAGACTGAGGAGGGTAGGGTTTTCTGGTTTTGCTGTATAGACACAGTTGATCCTAAAATGCTGAACAAATGAACTCAGTGTAGCCTTATAAATCATTGTTCATCACAGTGAAGCAGTTATGTAGGAGCCCTTTGAAAAACCCTGAATCAAATAAGAACAGGTAGAGAAAACTTGTAAGAGGTTATTAGCAGATAAATGTGAAACTCCTCCCCTGGTAAGTGTAGCCATCCGCTGGTATGTACCCAGTCCGCCTCTGCTTACCGGGTCCCACAGGTCCAACTGGCTTATAGCACCTTACAACCCTAAGAGCTGAAAAATGACAGCAGCGTCTCCTCATCACTTTCAAGCGTGTGAAACTGGAGGCCACCACAGTGCAAACCACTCAATCTGCAAGGCAGCATATGTATTACCATAGCAGAAGACAAGATTGCCCCCTGTCAACCAGGCTGGCCATAAGTGCCCTCTCCTACTGTGAAATGCCCCTTCTGACCAGCTCAGAGTAGGAGCTTGCTGTCCCATCTGTCTGGAGAGTGCATTCCCTTCCCCACTAAATATTTGGTGGTGGTGTATCCAAGGCGCTGCTGGGAGCTTTTCATGTTGATATGCTCTACTCCTCGTTTTGTGGGATCAGGCAGAGTTCTGGGCTGAGGCTGAAAGAAAGTGCTTACACTGTTGGATGGAGGGCTGGCCCTGCTGGCAGGGTGGAGGAAGAGGTCCTTATCTTTACTTGCCCTAAACCCAGAACAAGGTACTCCTAATAAAGAAAAGGTGATCGACCTGTAGGTAAAGGCTAGGGGTAAGGAGGTATTTCTCCACCTACTAACATCTGCGTGGGATGCTCATTTTGAAGCTACACTTAAAAAGTTAGTTTTATAATAACCCAAAACCTAGGGACAAGGGGGTTTCTTTGGGAAGATGTTTTGGGGTTTGGTTTTTGGTTTTTTTTTTGTAAATTGTGACACTAGCTGCATGAAATGTATGTCCTACCACAGAATCTATGCCAGGACTATGAAACCCAAAAGTTAAAGCATGGCGTAGCTTAAGACCACAATAACGTACAATTTCTGGAAGAGCTAGATCTATCCTCTATGAGTGTTCATCCGTAAACAGCATGGATTCTTATTTTTTTCTGCTTAGAAGAAGACCCGAAGGACTCTCAGAATATCTAAAAATACAATACCCTTTTTGTACCAGATTCCCACTCTGTAACATGCTAGGTTTTTCATTTTACAGCCCGATTGCCAGGTACTGGACTATATAATCCACCACATTATTTTTTAGGGAGAATAATTCAAAAAAGCTAAGTGAAACTAATGCAATTTGCATTCATTCTACCATAATCAGAGGCATTCCTGTTTACAAAAAAATACCCCTGAGTTTTAAGAAGACAGTAAGAAAAAGGCACAGTCCCCTGTTGCATCCAGGATTACCATGTAACACACTCAGTAAGGGAGAATTTAAGCCACTGCTGTCTGTTGTGTCACAAGACAGAAACTTTTAAGTATGCGGAGGCACAAAGAGGAACTGCTACGATGCTTTAGAGACTGTCTTAGGTCACTGAAATAGTAAAAGTGAGGAGAAGGCAGCACTATCTCCACTCAGCGCAATGAATAACCAGAATTCTTACCAAATAGGCACGTACAGGGGTTTTTAGGAGTTAACACTGGAAATTATAATCATTTCCAACCACTTCACACTCAAGCTAGGAAACTAAAAATCCTAAATCTAAGGAAAAACCAAAGCAGCAGCCTCAGAAGAACATATAAGCCTGTTAAAAATCAGCCTACACTATGGTTCTAGAAATTTAGAGGCTATGAAAATAAATCAAATTTTACCATTCAATATCTAAGCAAGAGGCTTCATCATTACCTAAATGGCCAGCCAAAGCTAGATAGCAGTATGCAGTAATATTTAAAGAACACCTTGACAGTGCTGTTTAGAACACAGATTATTACTCAAAACTTTTAAAAGTGCAGCTGCCACTTACTGAGGTTGCTGAAGATTAGTTGAAAACTTGGCTTTTTGCTGTACGGCTTACCTGTTTACATATTATCTAAAGATCCTGTAGTGTCTCTCACAAAATGCAGCCCAGATTCTGCAATATAATCCTTGACTGGAATTGTGCAAATCTCTTGCTAAAAGAGATAAACATTTGCATTTCCTCTTCTGGGTTTCTGTAGTTCTAGACAGATTATTACCATGGAAAAATCAGTAATATTTGACTGTTTCTGTTAAAGAAACATCTTAAGGAAAAGGTTAAATAAATCTCATGCCTATGCAATGATTCAATGGATTTACGATTATAAAATCCAAGCTCATGGAATTTTGAAACCAACACAGTTTTTATTTTGCTGTATTGGAAGAGCAGACATTTTATCAACACACAGAACATCCTGCAAATTTCATTTAATCGTACTGCATAATTCTCTTTTCTTAGTCTCAAACTAAATTTCAGTGATATGGAAAAATCTGAAGGGCCATTTTTTGATATAAGATTTGTAAAGTACCTCTTTGTGTACGTATATCACACACACATGCATGTGTGCATGCACCCACATTCTCTTTGCTGTCATTTCACCATTAGGTTCTATATAAAAACTGTGGAGGTTCTTTGGATAATTTCTGATGGCTCAGAATACCTGCTGAGGCTGAGAGCAAGCCAGAGTTTCTGGAAACCTAAATCCTCTCATTTTAATAGTTTTGAAAATCCTTGGCCTTTAGCTTTGAACTTTAACCAAGAAAAGTTATATCTTATAAACAATGGCATTTGTTGATTGGATGAAGGACTAGATCAATATTGATTTTGGCAACTTGTTTTGGCTGGGTTTGCCTGAAGAAATATGCTCGTTGTGGTGTTAAAAAGTTATGTCAGTTCCTCAACATGTGCCTCTTTTTCTTGGAGCATTGCCTGAAAATTAGTTTCCAAAGTTACTTCCAGAAGTTAACCTAGAGGCTGGCCTCCTCAGCAAAGGAAGCTACACAAAAAATACTGGAATACAGTCTATTATTGTGAGCTAACAACAGCCTTCTTCTGAGCTATTACCATGTATGAAATAAAACCATTCAAGAGGAAAGATAAAAGATCTATAAAACAACAGATTTTTGTTGCACAGAAGTGCTAAAGCACAGGACCCAATTCTCATTTTCATTGAGTCTGATTTACACTGTTCTTGCAATTTAAAAGGAGCTGTAAATTAAATAAGTAGAATATTTACTTACTTTAGGCAACAAGATTTTAGGCACTGTGGGAATTACCCTGTTGACACACAGCAAAATAGGAGCCATATGATTTCCGTGAATCAGTTCCTGATTCAAGACCAGTGCTATGAATGAACAAAAATGTATCTTTTAGACAAAATGTGCCATTTTCATTTCCAAGTTTCCACTGAGACAGAATCTTCTGCAAACCGATAAATTGCTACAATTGGCACCACAATTAAAATTTTCACCTTGTTTTGATCTGAATTTTTCTTGTTTCAGCTTCTGTTTGAGCCTCTGATGCGACTGCTACAGGAAAGACACTTTGAATGTGACTATCTACGTACCTATACATCTACCTACCTACCTATCTCCCATTACCTGTATATGCTGCTAGTTCACATATCTTTCTCCTCTCATGGGGCGCAGCCCTCTGATGTATTTCCAGAAAGCAATCATATCGCATCCCAGCCTTTCTTGTGCTATGATAAACAAGACAAGCTCCTTCATGCCTGCTCTACAAGAGCTATTTTCCCCATTTCATCCAGGTGCCTGCTCTACCCATGCAGAAGTTTGAATTCTCAAACATGAGTGAACAGAGTTTCCAGATAACATCTTACTAATAGTCTTGGCAAATAGCATTAATATTTTCTCCCATTTTTAAAATGAACTTCCCTCACCTGATTCATCCTGAGATTACTTGTCCCTTTTTGCGTTCAGGTCACTTTGCTCCTCTGACTGCATCCTGCAGCTGACTAGCTTTTTCCTTTTTTTTTTATTGTGCCCTGATAAGGAATGCCACTTCGCAACATAAATTCATGTTCTTTGACCCAAAGGATGGAATACCTCTCCTCTGTCTCTAGGCACTTTCAGAAAGTGATTTAGTGAGAGGAGCCCAAGACAGGTGGGATAAACGAGCAGCAAAAAGCTCCAATTTCTATATGTTGAATAGAGATGCCTTTTGAAAGCTGCTATAGTGGAAAGTATTTCATCAACAGATTATGTGAATACAGTGTTGTATTCCCCCTCCCCTAGAAAAGAACAAAACCACTTACTGAACATTTCTGGGTTTTCTTCATTATTTCTGATTTTCCTTTAATAATGGCTAAATACACTGTGCATGGTCCTCTCTGGTCATTACCTTTTGCCTTTGATTTTATATATAGATATATTAAAATTTATAATTAAATATTTATGATGTATGGGAATCATCCCTTCCTCCATCCTATTCAGAACCAAGGATATTTTCTTAATTTTTAATATCCACAATAACTATTTCTTAAGGCTGCACAAAGAAGATAAAACACAGAATCACAGAATCACAGAATCAACCAGGTTGGAAGAGACCTCAGGGATCATCGAGTCCAACTGTTGCCCTGACACCGCCATGTCAACTAGACCATGGCACTAAGTGTCATGTCCAGTCTTTTCTTAAACACATCAGAGATGGTGACTCCACCACCTCCCTGGGCAGCCCATTCCAATGTCATAACCCTTTCTGAAAAGAAATTCTTCCTAATGTCCAACCTGAACCTCCCCTGGCGAAGCTTGAGGCTATGTCCTCTTGTCCTATCGCTAGTTGCCCAGGAAAAGAGGCCGACTCCCACTTCACTACAACCTCCCTTCAGGTAGTTGTAGACTGCAATAAGGTCACCTCGGAGCCTCCTCTTCTCCAGGCTAAACAACCCCAGCTCCCTCAGCCGTTCTTCGTAGGTCAGACCCTCCAGACCCTTCACCAGCTTGGTCGCCCTCCTCTAGACTCTCTCCAACACCTCAACATCTTTCTTGAAGTGCGGGGCCCAGAACTGAACACAGTATTCAAGGCGCGGCCTCACCAGTGCCGAGTACAGAGGGACGATCACTTCCCTAGACCAGCTGGCTACACTATTCCTAATAGAGGCCAGGATGCCATTGGCCTTCTTGGCCACCTGGGCACACTGCTGGCTCATGTTTAGCCGGCTGTCGATCAGCACCCCCAGGTCTCTTTCTGCCAGGCCACTTTCTAACCACTCTTCCCCCAACCTGTAGTGCTGCATGGGGTTGTTGTGGCCAAAGTGTAAGACCCGACACTTGTTCTTGTTGAACCTCATGCCGTTGGTCTCGGCTCATCTATCTAACCTGTCCAGATCCCTCTGTAGGGCCTTCCTACCCTCCAGCAGATCGACACTCCCACCCAGCTTGGTGTCATCTGCATATTTACTGAGGGTGCACTCAATCCCTACGTCTAGATCATCTATAAAGATATTGAACAGCACCGGCCCCAGAACTGAGCCCTGGGGAACACCGCTAGTGACCGGCCGCCAGCTGGACTTTGCCCCATTCACCACCACTCTCTGGGCTCGGCCATCCAGCCAGTTTTTAACCCATTGAAGAGTCCACCCATCCAAGCCCCGGGCAGCCAGTTTGTCCAGGAGGATGCTATGGGAGACAGTGTCGAATGCCTTACTGAAGTCTAGATAGACTACATCCACAGCCCTGCCCTACCAAGAACAGTCCCTACTACCAAGAATATACAAAGTAACATACCCTTTTTGATGATATATATATAGAAAACTTTTCCAATGGACTGTCCTTTATTAAATGGCTTCACTTTCACTTCAGCATCAAGTTTATTTTTTAGAAAAAATTGTGATGTTTCAAGCTTTTTACTGTTGTAAATTATTGCTAATGAAAAATGGATTATGAATCACATTATAAAAATTAAGTTTATGTTAAAGATGTTAATCCAGTATAATTTAAGGGTCTTGCACTTATAGTTAACTGTTGCACTTACTTATATAATAATCTATGAAGTGACATTCATTCCATAAATTTTATTTTTTTTCCCCACTATCATGATGAATCAATAGTTCTGTGTGACTACTTTATTAATAAGCTAGGTTTGCATCAAACTAAAACTGAGGAATTTCTGCACTCTATGTGCCATACTTTCAAAAGTGTTTTATAAACAAATATACCAGCTGCACATCAGAATTACTTTATTACTAAAGAACGCAGGTAACACTGAGGTATGAAATGGTATGATGGTGTCAGTCAGTTTAGGCAAGAGATGGATTTCAGGTGGGATTTAATTACAGGTTGGAATTTGACCAGTTAAATGTTACTCTTGCATGAACCAATGGAGAAAATTCAATGGCAATAAATACTCCGCACTTGGTTTTGCTTAGGTTTTCCTTGAGATGGCAAATATAATTTTGGAAGCCTGCTTTACCCTACATTACCCTACCCTACACAATCAGAGTGAAGTGATGCATCAGTAGAGCTGCTGTTACAGAGTTCCTTTAAAGATTTTGTGATGATTTTTTCCATTCTCTACAAGTTTTTTCATTATTCCAGAAAACTTTTCCCCTGTACACACAGTTAAATGTAAGTTTTTCATAGCCAAATCTAATAATTTCAAGAAAAGGAGAAAAAATGCTCTACAAGTAAGTGGCCCTCTTTCTACTGTACAAGAAAAATTTCAGCCACTTTTGTAAGCCCAGCACTTCCTGCAGTCAATGGGAGTCTGCTGCCTGAGTTTTGATCAATGCCAGTTTGATGGCACGACCTGTTATCAGTTCGAAGTGGTAGGTGATAGAAGATTCTTTAACATTTTACTCTAAGTTTGGCTAGAGATCTGAAATTCTCTAACCCTCTTTTACCTGAAATGCTGATTCTGAATTATCATGAGAGCAGAAATAATTTCCTTATTGGTCCAGAATTTGTCAGATATCTGTGTGAGCAAGCTGTATCATGGGATTTCCGTGTCTCCGCCTCTGACCCTAGGGTCAAATTCAATGATCAGAGAGCACCCAAAAATTAAAAAAAAAAATTCTCTCTCCAAGGGCCAATATGAGATTTGTTTCCCTTTTGCCCCTGTTTGCTCAATCCTAACACACATAAAAAAGACTCCTTTACCAGGCCCAGTCCATGATACTGAAATCAACCCAGACTTCTTGAGAATCTCTCAGCAATTCACAAGTGACTTGTCAGTTATATAGCCATTATCTTGCCTGGCTTCCTGTCTAACGATCAGTGTTCATCCCCTCATGTGCATTTGATGTAATAGCGTGTCCTCACCACTGAGGCTGAACCAGGGCCACGGCCACAGCTTGTCTTGCTGGAGGCAGTGCCTGCACTGGATTCAGCAGAAGGAATAGTTTCCTCCATGACCGTCTCAGTTGGACCAAAGTGGAGCTTGGGAAGGACTTTCTTTTCTGTTGGGCTTTTAAGGGAGGCCTCAGATCACATCTGCTAGGTCTTGTACTTTTGTTTATTGGATCAGAAAGCCCTTTATCATCGCATTGTTTATTCCTCAGTAAGCATGACTTGCAGACTCTCCTCTAACTTTATCACCTACCTAATACATAGGTTGAGATCCTATGAGTCTTTGTACATCCTCCAGTTCTTTAACCATTGCTGTGGATCCTCTTTGAGTTCTCTCCAATTTTTTGAGATCATTTTTGAATGGTAAAACCAAGAACTGCACTATTCTAGAAGCTGTTGAAGCAATGCCAAGTACAGAAACTCTTAGCCAATTCAACTGCTTGTCTTCTCAGGTTGGTGTTTTACATACCGAATTCCACCACTTAGCTCCACCCTTCTGCTAAAAAGCAGAGAATAATCAATGAGGTTATCAGTCATCTCTGAGATCCTCATCAAAGGCCCACAAATATGAGACATAGGTTCCCTAGCTGTGCAAAAGGCATGTTGACCCGCACACCCACATGCCAGGTCGCAGTTCAGTGAGGTTTGGATGCTCACTGTCTCCCCGACAAGCTCCTGGGAGGGACTCGTGGGCAGGTGGGAGCCAACACACACTTCAGCCACGTGCTTAAACTGGAGAGCTGGAAAACAGCCACCTTGAGGTACTTCACAGCACGTACCTGCTATACAATTTAAACATATCCAGAGAGACATTCAGTCCCAAAACTGTAGCCATATGTCTCACAGAGAGAAAATAGCTAGAAATACAGACTAAAACCACAATCTCTTCACCTTCCAGTATTAGATCTCTCAAAACCAGGCATAAAGGGCAGGCAAAATGTAACTGACTTCAATAAAAATGACATAGTTATACTTCTTTATAGCACCAGGCACAGATCATTTAATGAAGAATTCTTACATCAAGTCCTCTTTTCTGGAAAATGTATTGCTCAAAGAGTATATACAAATACAAATACAAAGTGGGACAGAGGCAGAGTAACAGTGTGGAAAGGTTTAAGGGTATGTTTAAATAGTATAATAAGCAATTGCAAGACTTTCATTGGGTCTGGTTTACGGTATCAGCATGTGATGTTCTTGCAGGTCTTTGACCTCCTGAGCCACAGGATTGATGGTCTCCTGCTTTATCCCCATCCCTCTGTATCCCTCTGGCTTTTGGGCTGGGCTCTGTTATTTTTAGCTTGAAGTGGAAAGAGGAAGTTATTCAGACCTTTCATCTGAAATTCACTAACTACGTAAAAGAGTAGACTTCCTGGTTCATATATGGAGCAGGTCATATTCCCCTTTCACTATGACTGTCAGATCTGTGATACAACCTCTACAAACCCACTGCAGAGCAATTCAGACAGATTTTAGAGAAGTCGTTTACTTTTGCTAAATATAAAAAGGCAGGGACTTGCTTTTAAAGACTGAAATTTTGCTTTAAAACTGATCTTAGTAAGAGAAGGAAAATGAGTCAGTAACATGTGGAACATATATTATGTGTGACACATCTTACCCACACAAGGGCAGCAGGGATACAGAGAGGAGTTTTGCCTGCACTTTTAACAGCCTCAGAAAGCTTCTTTCTCCTTACCTTGCAGGACAGCATATTTATTTGTTCATACACAAAAACAGTCATTATGTGTGTCCAATCTTCCAACGGAGCAGGCTACTCAATGACATCCTTCCATCTAGTATGACTACTTTGAGTGGCACTGCCAGGGTGATCTACCAATAGAAACATATTAAGTGGTCAAGGGAGAATCATCTGAGTTTCAGGATAGGTCTTAACATAGGGTGCCTCCTATCTCACATCCTCCTGTGGTAGCAGCAGAAGAAGGAAGTGGCTAGGAAGCTTCTGACCCAGCCAGCTTTCCGCTATATTTAAAGTCTTCTGTAACTCACAGAGCACCAACATGAGCTCTGTGATAACTGTCTCTCCCCTTTGTCACCATTCCTCTGCACTGCTGCACTCTCCAAACATGGATGTGACTAATAGGATGGAAACAGGATAAAAGCAGGACTGTGGATAAAATTATGAAATCACATGGCCAGTTAGCATCGATCAGGTTCAACATTCACAAAGTTGTCAAAAAGAGAGCTCTGAGATACTAGACAGGTCTACTGCCCTTTAGAAGAGACACACCCGTGCTTTTCTGTCTTCTAACTTTTTCCCCTTTACATGTGCGCAAGGAAGGAGGAGGCTATTACTGCTTTCATTTTACACCCAAAGAACTGAGACCCAGTGGTAATAACTAAGCAGCCCGGTGCAGGGACACTAAATCTATCCAACTTAATCAGGTAGAGGCAAAGCAGGCACTGGGAAAACAACAGCCATGCTTGCTTGGCTAGTCAGCCCTGCTGGAAAGCGACCTGTGCCTTGCTAATGAGATTATCCTGCTTCCATAAATCAGGATTGCTCATTCAGGGACTATTTTTTAGTATCTGAAACTTGGCTTTAGAAATTGTCTTGGTATGAAAAGGTTCAGAGTTGGCTTGGTCATCCCTGCATGGAAAGGTATCCGAAGGAACTGAATGGATCACCGTAAAAGTACTGAAGACTTTCAGAGGAAGTTGGGGCAGAGCAAGCAAATGTACCCACATCTATTTGCCAAAGTAATCCCCAAACCGATGAAACATGTGTTCTGTCAATGGCTGTGGAGAGTCTTGCTCACATGAAAAAGCTTTGACTTGGGCTCCTGGGTATGTCAATGGTTCCACTGAAATTATACTGCTGTTTTCATAAGCTATTTATTTCCTGTGAATACCTTGGAAAAATTCTTAGAAGAGACTTAAATGAAGACAGTATTGTAACTTGGCAAGTTCACTTCAAAATTCATTAGTGCTCATTTTCTGTTTTCCTTTGCGGAGCTCTGGTGCCTGTCATCAATAGTCAAGGGGAGCAATGGGGGCTGTTTTGTTTTATTCTGATTCTACAGAGGAAAATCCTATTGGCTTCAGTGTTTGGCCCTAAAAAATTATTGAATTTCCCCTAGGAAGCTGCAACTTTAAAATATTCTGTGCTGATGCATTTTTAAGTCTGCCCAGATGTAAAATGCTTACATGAATTAACTTCACTTTTTGAGTACCTGGGACAGAAAGATTTCCTAATTAAAGAAGATATATTCTGTATTAGCCTTTTCTATCTATTGTGATTCAATCCATATGATCAATCTATTTTCCTTATGTCATGGATTGCAGAGATCATTCAACCGTGGTGATTTAACGTAGTGCCATGCAGTGTTTGTACAGAAACACTGCACAAAGGAGATTCCAAAGGGATTTTAGCAACCCCCGTCTAACACAGGAATTTTGAATAACGTTACTTGGCCATAAGCAAAAGAATTTCCTTTTGGCAGTTTTTCTCTCCAAAGAAAACACAAAAAGTGGAAGTTAGATAGTACTGTTATTAGAGCTTTGTTGCAACGAGAGAAAGAGTGGTGTTTACAACAGCATAGATACATCAGCAGCTTAGACACAGCTCCTCTGCTGGACCTTCATTTGCTCAGCCTCCTTCCTGGATCCAGGTCTTCATGGAGCTGATCCCTCTCTTGGACCATGCCTGCTCATCCCGCTTCTTTTTCTTAGAATCCTCTATATCATTGGGAGTTTTGGAGGGCAGAGAGCAAGCAATGAGGTCAATGTTGAGATTCTTCTATTTTAAGCGTTAGTTACTAAGGAAATGTTTGGAACTATTAAAGTTTGCTCTGTGTGAAGTTCTAATGGAAATAAAAAGATGAAGACTGAACAATTCTGTCAAAAAAACTGCAAGTGAAAAAAGCCACCCATACTTCCCCTTGGCTGCAACCTGAATGGTGTAGGAAGCACCAGAACATAGCAGGTCTGTTTCATGCACTCACTAGAGTCAGGGGAAAATTTAGTATTTTCATAGAAAACATTTCAAAATAATCTCCCTTCTGCAACAGTTTTTGGGTTCAAAGTTTTTCTGGTTTGTGTTGTTTTCCTTTGGTATCCTTCCAATTCACCTCTACTGGTGAAAGAAATGAGAGCAGAAAAGTGGTAAGTGATCTAGCTAGTTAGATACATAGGTAGGTGTCTTGCAATGACAGGGCAGTAAATATGAAGTAACTATCAGGCCTGTTGAACTAAAATTTAGTTTTCAAAGATTTCCTTCCATATGCCCACCATGTGTCAGACTTGTACTTCAGTTCCAGTGAGTGGCCTGCCATGCTGAAGGCATTTACACAGCTGTGCACAAGGTGCGACACTATCTGCTGTCCAGCCGAGAGAATCTGTATTCCTGCTCCATTGTAAACACAGAACAGAATCATCTCAAAACAGTCCATTTATTCTTTTGCCTGCCATTTATCACCTGTTGATGCTGACTTACAACTTTGTCTTGTTTCTGTTTACTTCTCCTTCATGCTGCGCATGGACAAAGCAGCAGTAGATCCTTGAACAGTTCCCAATTTTCATTAACAGTTCTCATGTTAAGTTTCTGTTCCTAATTAACTATGCCCAGAACCGCTTTACGCTTTAGAGAAGTTGCTCGCTCTTTTCCTTTGTTTCATGCCGTATTCTGATTGCATAAGGTAACAAAATCATAGAGCACTCCTCTTCCTCTGTTAGACTGAGCTCCCATTTTAAGTCACCCCTCCTGGGTGCAAGGCTTTCTGTATTTAAAAGTTGGTTCTTATTTTTAGAGCCTCTTTAAGAGTTCGGTGTTAAATACATAGCAAATCCAAATTAAAGTCACACAAGACTTTTCTTCTTCTTCCTAATACTATCAAATAGATGTCCCAGGCAGTTGCATAAAATGACCAGGTGGTCTGTAAAAGGTAGTCACTGGTTCCTCGTTCAAAATTTCGCAGATGTGAGCCACGTGCATAGGTAAGGCTCGGTGCTTGCCAGACCTCTTTGGTACTAGCAGACTGGGCTGTGCCCACCACGACATGCAGCACCTCCTCACCCTGCTCCACCTGCTTGGACCAAGCTGCTGCCACAGATGCTCACGTTGTGGTCATGAGACCCACCTCATGGCATTGCAGCCATACTAATTAGGTTTTATTAGTGGTACATATGGTAGCACTCAGTAGAGGAAGAAAGCAGGTTTTTGAAATGTGGTTTAATATGAGTAACTGAATCGGAGAACGATGCAGAGAAGTGGAGCTGGAAGGGAAGCCAGCGTATCTCGGAGAACATAGGCATGACTCAGAGTCACAGGACCCTGAACACTCAGAGCTCTAGGGTGTAAAACTAAATATTAAAGGACTACTGGCTTTTCCTTCCATCTCCTTATTTTGTCTTTCTTTGGGCCATTTTTTTATGGTAGCTTCTCCATCAGCTACATGGAACACTAGATGAACTAAAATACATGCAGCTTGCAAAATACTAGTTTTCTGCCTCTCAGAATGAAATGTCATTTGTAACAGGGTAATCCTTTGCACCATGAGGAGGTAATGCACACTAAAGGGTGACTATTTCAATTCCAGAGTTGACTGTTACTGAGGCAAACAGTGTAATAAACCCCAGCATTAAACTTTGAAGAACTTGAGACAACTTTGAAAAATTAATTTCTTAACAGAAGACTTTCTAGTCTATGTTTGGACTACCACTTAAATGACTAATAAAAATTTGGACATAAGCCCGCTTCCCTCCTTCTCCCTTCCCCCTTCTCCTAGTGCTGCAATTTACAGAAGCAAAAAGAGGAAATCTGATGATGACATTTTTCCATCTGTAGAACAATTTTTGCTTAGTGTTCCCTGCAGTGTTCTTTGCATAATGTTCTCATTTCTTACTCCCTTTGTACATGACAGTACGAAGAAATGGTTGCTGCAAGACTTGGTGTGCCCATGCTAGCTTTCCCTCAGTGAGCAAGGCCAATGTGAAGGCTGAGGACCTAACTGCATAGCTTTTAGCCAGGGTCCCATGTGGTTCCCGGTGCCGAGGCTGAACCCTGTGCAGCAGCACGATCAGTTCTGTGAATACTGGATACACTGCCTAGGGCATAGCTAGCATCTTATAACTGATTCTGTTGAGACTACTGTCTGAGTGCATCCTTAAATTATTTCTGTTTATTATGAATCTTCAAGGAGACAGGCACATAGCACAATGACACTTCTACAGTGATTTCCATCAGATGGTCTCAATATATTTTGCAAGGCATATTTGTGAGAGGAATACACCTTTAAAAACTGGCAGTCCACTATCCCAGAAGCCCTAAGACTGCTGGTGTATCAACATTCAGTGGCCTTTCTGATAGTAGACAATACCAGATTTTTTAGATGATAATGAAAAAATCCTTGTGAAGTAATAATTTATTTATTTTTAAGGGAAGCTAATAGTGGCTAAGTCACTGGACCAAAACAGCTAATCCAAAACTAACAAGATATGTTGCATGGACACATTAACATCCAAATAACAAAAGTCTCCCTCTGCCCATTATATAGAAGAGTTTATAAAGTCAGGAAAGATTAAAGACAAAAACGCTTAAGAAGTTCAGAGAAAAATGCTTGCTGAATGAAGTACTGGGTGAGATTACATCAGAGAAATGAGAGGAACGGCCCAAAACGGATGAGCAGGAAATTCGGCCTACTTGGTGAACAACAAAAGGCTAGTCCTTTTTTGCTTATTGCCCTTCTGTGACTATAATTTGATGCCAAGAAGGCTGAAAGAGTGAGATTTACCTTCATGGCACAAAATGCCCACCGTTTGCTGGGACTTGAGGGTTCTTTATGGCATTGTTGGACCTTAATTCTCCTAATGCTAAGAGATGACGTGGGCAGACACAGGTGATGGGAAGGATCCAAAAGATAACCCCATTTCTACTAGCTTCTGTTAACTTCTGAATGATATCCAGCATGTGAGACTCAGGTTCCTGTTCCCAGCCTCTCCCTCGTATCTCCTTTTCCTTCTCCCATTCAGTTAATCTGTCTCTATTCTTGCCATCTGTTTAGTTAGTCTGTCTTTTGCAACACTGCTGCAAGCCTGCAACCAGCAAGATAACTGAGAGCGCTGCCTTTGACAGCCCAACACTTGTGTAAATTTGCCAGGTCTCAGCATGGCTGATAAGGCTTTCTGCTATTTTTTCCTTCTCTAGCAGCAAGCTTGGAAGAAATAGAACGAGAAAAGGACTCTGCTGCTGTTTTGCTATCCTGTTCTCTCTCTCATTTTATGTTTTTTTGTCTGTGTTGTCCTCAAGAATCTAGGGATCAGTTTTAAGTAAGAATAACAAAATCTTTTTAACAAACCTTTTTTCTGTTCTACCAAACGGACAGTTGACACCATAAAAGATTCAGAACAAGGGAGTGAAGGAATCTTCACAAGAACTTGCTGCAGCTACTGGAAAGGGAAAAAGAAGGAGGGCTAACTCCCTTTCCTTCTTTGCCCAGGTCTCCAGAAATGTCCAAGTGATTATTAACAGTGACTGTTTGTCAGCATGCTACATAAGAGAAGATCACATTAACTCCTGTGAATCTCTGTGCCCAACAGTTTCACTAAAACCAACTCAAGAGCAAATGTGCCTCCTCTGCTTCTGCCTTCTTTATTGACTGCCTGTTTGTGCCATTGCTGTAATCAGTGCACAGGGCAGAATGCAGGCTTCAGCCTTGCTATGATATTTGGAAAGGCAGTTAAACAACTCTGGCATCTTTATAAGAAAATTTCCCACCTTCAGATTGACCATGATGAAGGAGACAGACTTCCAGCCACTAAACTCTTCTTAATCATTTTATGGCAATGGAAATTTGGCATTTATACCTGTTTCAAATATGTTCCCTTGAGTCTGTTTCTTTTTAGAGAATGCTACGTTTTGCTTCCTTTTTCATTGAGTTCAGCTGATGACAAAGCATAGCAAGGAAGGCTGAATGGAAAATTGGAATTCTGTTTCATTAAACTGCATCTAGTTCCAAAATTTGTTTCTGTATGCATGCGAATGCAATCCATGACCTTTCCACTGAAAACAAAGGACAACTCTGAGACAAAGCCCCCAGAGAAGGTTCATAGTGGCAGCGCTCCCCAGGAAAGGGTGGGAGCTCTCTGGAGAGCTTTCACTGACCGGACTAGGGTTGGAAAGTTGGTTTTCCACACCTGGGAGAAAGCCAAGGCCTTTCTCTTAGCTTCATCTCTCCTTCCCTCCATACTTCATCTAGAGAAGCTATTGTGCCAAATTTTGGTGAACTGACATTTCGATGTTTGAATGCTGCAACAAAATGTCATTTTCTGACAAAAAAAAATAAGATTTGTCAAAAGTTGTTTTATAGTTCAGTGCCCAAATAACATTCTCTGTATAATTCATTATTGTATAATCTTTTTTGAAAAGAAGCAGCCCTCTAATTTTTCCTCTCATCAGTTGCACTTAAAACAGTGCTCCAGTCTCGATGCTTAAGGATCAAGTCTTTTATCCCACAACTTTGACAACCAAACTTGTAAACAAAAATTAGACTCATCTTTTTTCTGAACCTGTGTATTTTTCTTCAGTATTACTGGTAGGGTTTCATATGCATTACTTAGCATGGAGAAGAAAAAAAATCATATCGCAAACAACTGAGCTATAGGTAAAGCTTGGGCCAGAGACAATAAAATGAGTTCCTGTTGTAGCTGAACTGGCAAAGTAGCCTATTCACCTCTAAGAGCTGAAAACATACCCTCAAGTGTACCGTGACATACTTTAAATCAGCGTAAAATGGAAACACCACTAAAAATATGGATCTCACCCTTGATGCAGTTTATATTTTGCTTTCCCACCTTCATCTCTTGTCTATATGGTCCTTTCCCATACAGACAAACAACAGGAGAGCTTTAGCTGAGCTTCTCCCTTGATCTTGTTCACCATGAGGCCTCCCAGCACGTGTGACAGGAAAAAAGGACAGAGCAGAACTGGGAAGGAATGAACAGATGAAGATGGACAGAACAAGATTTTTTTTTTTTATTCCAATAGCAATGACAGTTTAAGCTGGATAACAGCATTTGCTGCTACCTGGTAGTTTCTCCAGATAAGGTCACCAGAAGCTGCAAATTCCCCTATAAAAGTTGAGCTATGGGGAGACCTATTTTTTATGTCAATTGTCCCTCTGCGATTTCAGTACGACAGAAAGGAAGCATATTTGGACTGTCCTGAGAAAACCCATCTTCCAGAATTGTAGCAGATGGCCATGAACTCTTTAATAGGTGCTTGGCATCCCCCAGGCCCCCCGCTGTATTATATGAAAGGTAACCTGTCTGGCACACACAGCATCAGCATGTGATGTGCAGCATTACACTGGATTTCACTCTCCTTTCAGAATTTGGAAGACTCACATACCTATTATTTCTCCAGCTATCGGGAGTGGGAGTTACATGCTTAAATTCTTCAGTTGAAAAAAACAGAGTATTTTATTGACTAAACAGTATTGTTCCTCTAAAAAACACACACACAAGACATAAATGCAGATGAAGTGTTAAACATTTTCAATAGTTTGAAATACTTACATTCGTACTATGCTTCTACATTTTTTTTTTCCATTGGAATACATTTTGCACTCATTAACAAAGATGCTATTCCATTTAAGTCAATTGGGGCTTCTCTGGTGTATCTTAGAACAGAACTGGAGCCAAGATATGTATCTTACTCAGTTCATTAGACTCTCCAATGCTGTAGATTAAATAAGCAAGTATGTCACTAAATCTGTTCAGCATTAAAATGATACAAAATGTATTTTTCTTCTTCCAGCTAAATAGTTTTCTTCAAATCTGAACCAGATGGAAACACAGTGAGTTATCTGAGATGAGCTCATCTGGACTTCTGAGTGGAATGTCCGACATTTGGTCACACATCTTGAGATTTGAGTTAGGGTCTGAACAGGGAAATTTTTATCATCTTATGTTTACTCTTGTGGATAGGCTCATTAGCTTCAATGGACAACAAGTAAAATAAATGACACACACAGAGCAAGACTATGCAGGATATGTTTCTGTATAAAATCTCTCAAATGCAGTTCACATTCCCAAAGACAGTTGTCCCCAAAAGTCCAGCAAACACAATAACTGGAATTTCAGCATCAAAATTAGTTAAGAAATCTGGAGCAGCTCTTTTTTTTTCTGTGTCTTCCATTAAACCTGCTTTTGCTATGTTTGTCTGGGAGATTAATATTTCTGGGGACATGCTGACTTGTATGTCTTTTATGGAACCAAGCATACTGTTGCTATTTGACTAATTAAAAAAAGCAAGCATCTAAATGATTCCTTTTTATAGTTATGGAAAAATTATGAGGGGAGTTTACAAATGTAAAGTGGCAGATATTAAATCCCCTTGTTTACAGGATTAAAAACGAATTGTTCCAATGAGAACTCGCTCCCACATAGCAATGCTACCAGGAACTACATACATTTCAGCTGTAGAGTCATCTTCTGTTGTCGGGTACACTGACTGCTGCAGTGAAACTGCTCTTGTGTTGAAGAAGTACCTGTCCTTTATTAGCCCAGTCAGGTTAATCTTGCCTCACTGAATTCAGTGGAGCTTTGCCATTGCCTTCAGTGATGCTAGAATTTTACCTTTAGTCAAGAGCCTGAATATGAAATGCATTGAGCTCCCACATCTTCGGCAAAGTAAATGAGACCTGAAAGTACTTAGTACGTTCTCTACATTATGCACATTCAATTTTTAGACAGTCTGGTGAGGGCTGCTTCAGGCTAATTTACCAGGCTTCCTGATAAGATAAATTAGCGTAGGTGGAACTCCTCTCTGTGAGAATTAAGCTGCTTCTAATATTTAGACTGAACAGGTTTGGATCTTTACACTGCATAGAACTGGGGCCAGCACAATTTTAATATGCAACTCTCCTGACTCCCATGAGCAAGCTGGAAGAGTCTATTCTGTGGCAGTAAAGAACCAAAAAACCTTGTATCTGAGAGAGATTTAGCACCCATCTGCCTGAAAGTTTCTCCAAACTCTACTATAGGTTTTCGTTGTTGGGTTTTTTTGGTTTTGTTTTGTTTTGTTTTTTAAGCACTTTCCATCACAGTCCTAGAATAAAGGACCCACTCAGGACATCACAGAATATCAAACATGACAGAAATTCAAACAAAAAGATTTCTAATCAGAATGGCCTGACTTTATTCCTCCTATGACTCCACTGCAGTTCAATAAGTTTTTTGTATGTACTCTTTCCCTCTTTTGGAAGGAAGACAGTGAAAATAGCTGCATTTAAACAAACTTCAGGCTCATAAGAGAGCTTTCTATCCTGAAGAATTCAGAGTTCTTGTGGTTTGTTTTTCTAATCAAAATCAGAGACACGAGATCTGATTTGTATTGGTTAAATTCCAATTTATTTCTCTTGCCTAATATTTCCTCCTGGCTGGCCCTGCATCTTCAGCTGTGTGTAGCCAAGAGGAATCACCAGGCATGGGGACGTTAGTGGAATTCAAACTGACTAAATCTGGGCCTCGGTGCCTTCATTTTGTGACTTTCTTCTTTGATATCCTTGAAATGCTTGACAGAGGCTTAAGAGTTCATGAACTGAGATCTAGATTATTACTTGAACAGCAGAAGATGAAACAGAATATTCTGAAACACAAATGAATTTTCACACGAACTCAAAGCTGAATTTATCCAGCAGAAATTTCTCTGTAGGACTTAATGGACACCAGAAAGAATGAAAAGTAGTGGGATTAAAAAAAAAAAAAAAAAAGAAAAAAAAAGAATCTTACTTACTGGAGCTGTGGACATTCTCAGGATAATTAGTTACATATGTTTTGGTTGTGCCCTAGGGTAAAATAAGTTCTGGGATGAGGTAATAAATAAATTAAATGTGGTTTTGGAAATAGTTATCCCTAACTACCCAAAATGTCCACTGCTAGAAGAATTTGGATGCAGCCGACTTTGGAAATCTGAAAGGACCACAGAAACAATTTTTATAAGAGCAACAATACTGCAAAGAAGAGACCACAAAAACTGAAGTCAGCACAATCTTGAATGCTGCTGATTGATGCATTGGGCTAATCTAATTGATACATTTTGAAAAGATTTGTTTGAATAAGTTAGGTAATTTGGAAATTAGGTATATAATAACGTACCCTTACATAAAGTCATCAATTATTATAGCACCAACTGAAATACTAGCTGCATCTTTTGTTCACATGGATGAATTCTACGAATACCAAATTGCTTTCCACTGCCACCACCACCCCCTTTTTTTTTTTAATCTTTCACTTTTTAGAGTGGAAAATCTAAATACAGCTTAGCTTCACTTATCATGTCATATGTTCATTTACTACTGTTATTCAGTCTTGCTTGCAGTACCTCTAGAGCAAACTTTTTTTAACTGTTATGGGTCAGATCCAGGTTAGATCCTGTCCTGCCCCTGTGATGAAATACAGAACCTGCTTGACCCAGCTACTCTGAGAAGACAGATTTTAAGTCCTTGACTAATCACTAGGTTTGTACTTAGGGCTAATTTCCATTTTCAGTGGAAAAGACAGATTTCAAGGATTTGACAATGTGCTAGGGATTTATTTGGTCTTGTAGGGTCAAGCAGCTATCAGTAAATTTACCCAAGTCTCCTGAGGTTTTGGTAAATTGCATAATTTCCTTCTCACAACATGGCTGATTAGCATCACAACTTGTTCATCAAATTTTCCAGAGGACTTCATAGAGATCTCACCATTTAAATCCTATTGTTGGGTTGGACAACAAATTATTAATACTTAGTCTACAGGACCTAACTCATTTCTACATGTCTTTGATGTAAAGTTAGCTATTCAGTTTTTTGACTCCATTGTAGCTCTTCTCATTCCTTCTCCATTAGATGCAAGACAGGCCGCTAAGGAGAGGTGGTGGAGTTGCTCTTTATGTGAGTGAGCAGCTAGAATGTATTGAGTTCTGTCCAGGGGTTGATCAGGAGCGAGTTGAGAGTTTGTGGGTGCGAATTAAGGGGCAGGCTGGCAGGGGTGATACTGTTGTGGGTGTCTATTACAGGCCACCGGATCAGGATGAGGAGGGTGATGAGGCCTTCTACAGGCAGCTGAGAGCAGTCTCGCAATTACAGGGCCTGGTTGTCATGGGGGATTTCAACTACCCTGATATTTGCTGGGAGGCCTACTCAGCCAGCCATCCTCAGTCCAGGAGGTTCCTCCAGTGCATTGATGATAACTTTCTGATGCAAATGGTGGAGGAGCCAACTAGGAGAGGAGCACTGCTGGATCTTATCCTCACTAACAAGGAGGGTCTGGTTGAAGAGGTGAAGGTTGAGGGCAGCCTTGGTTGTAGTGACCATGAGATGGTAGAGTTCAGGATCTCATGTGGCAGGAACAGAATAGCTAGCAGAATCACAACCCTGGACTTCAAGAGGGCCACCTTTGGCCTTTTCAAGCAATTGCTAGGGGAAATCCCATGGGACAGGGTACTAGAAGGTAAGGGGGCCCAAGATAGTTGGTTAGCATTCAAGGACTGCTTCTTCCGAGCTCAAGACCAGAGCATCCCAACAGGTAGGAAGTCAAGGAAGGGTACCAGGAGACCTGCATGGTTAAACAGGGAACTGCTGGGCAAACTCAAGTGGAAGAGGAGGGTGTACAGATCATGGAAGGAGGGGCTGGCCACTTGGGAGGAATATAAGTCTGTTGTCAGAGGATGTAGGGAGGCAACTAGGAAAGCTAAGGCCTCCTTGGAATTAAACCTTGCAAGAGAGGTCAAGGACAACAGAAAGGGCTTCTTCAAATACATTGCAGGTAAAGCCAACACTAGAGGCAATGTAGGCCCACTGATGAATGAGGTGGGGGCCCTGGAGACAGAGGATATAAAGAAGGTGGAGTTACTGAATGCCTTCTTTGCCTCTGTCTATACTGTTGGAGGCTGTCCTGAGGAGCCCCGGACCCCTGAGGCCTCAGAAGAAGTCAGGATAGAGGAGGAATCTGTCTTGGTAGATGAGGGCTGGGTCAGGGACCAATTAAGCAATCTGGACGTCCATAAATCCATGGGCCCTGATGGGATGCACCCACAGGTGCTGAGGGAGCTGGCAGAAGTCATCACTAGGCCACTCTCCATCATCTTTGCTAAGTCATGGGCAACGGGAGAGGTGCCTGAGGACTGGAGGAAAGCGAATGTCACTCCAGTCTTCAAAAAGGGCAGGAAGGAGGACCTGGGTAACTATAGACCGGTCAGCCTCACCTCCATCCCCGGAAAGGTGATGGAACAACTTGTCCTTGGTGCTGTCTCTAGGCACATCAAGGATAGGGGGATCATTAGGGGCACTCAGCATGGCTTCACCAACGGGAAGTCATGCTCAACCAACTTGATAGCCTTTTATGAGGATGTAACCCGGTGGATAGATGATGGTAAAGCTGTGGATGTGGTCTATCTCGATTTCAGTAAAGCGTTTGACACGGTCTCCCACAGCATCCTCGCAGCTAAACTGGGGAAGTGTGGTCTGGATGATCGGGTAGTGAGGTGGATTGTGAACTGGCTGAAGGAAAGAAGCCAGAGAGTGGTGGTCAATGGGACAGAGTCCAGTTGGAGGCCTGTGTCTAGCGGAGTCCCTCAAGGGTCGGTACTGGGACCAGTACTATTCAATATATTCATTAATGACTTGGATGAGGGAATAGAGTGCACTGTCAGCAAGTTCGCTGATGACACAAAACTGGGAGGAGTGGCTGACGTGCCGGAAGGCTGCGCAGCCATTCAGAGAGACCTGGACAGGCTGGAGAGTTGGGCAGGGAGAAATTTAATGAAATATAACAAGGGCAAGTGTAGAGTCCTGCATCTGGGCAAGAACAACCCCATGTACCAGTACAAGTTGGGGGCAGACCTGTTGGAGACCAGCGTCGGGGAAAGGGACCTGGGCGTCCTAGTGGACAGCAGGATGACCATGAGCCAGCAGTGTGCCCTTGTGGCCAAGAAGGCCAATGGCATCCTGGGGTGTATTAGAAGGGGTGTGGTCAGCAGGTCGAGAGAGGTTCTCCTCCCCCTCTACTCTGCCCTGGTGAGGCCGCATCTGGAGTATTGTGTCCAGTTCTGGGCCCCTCAGTTCAAGAAGGACAGGGAACTGCTAGAGAGAGTCCAGCGCAGAGCCACGAAGATGATTAAGGGAGTGGAACATCTCCCTTATGAGGAGAGGCTGAGGGAGCTGGGTCTCTTTAGCTTGGAGAAGAGGAGACTGAGGGGTGACCTCATTAATGTTTATAAATATGTAAAGGGCAAGTGTCATAGGATGGAGCCAGGCTCTTCTCAGTGACATCCCTTGACAGGACAAGGGGCAATGGGTGCAAGCTGGAACACAGGAGGTTCCACATAAATATGAGGAAAAACTTCTTTACGGTGAGGGTGACCGAACACTGGAACAGGCTGCCCAGAGAGGTTGTGGAGTCTCCTTCTCTGGAGACATTCAAAACCCGCCTAGACGCGTTCCTGTGTGATATGGTCTAGGCAATCCTGCCCCGGCAGGGGGATTGGACTAGATGATCTTTTGAGGTCCCTTCCAATCCCTAACATTCTGTGATTCTGTGATTCTGTGATTCTGTGATTCTGTGAATCTGGGCTCGCAGCTGCATAAGAAGAGCCTCCAAAGTAAGAAGGACTGTCCCAGTGGGAAACAGGAATCAGCAAGTGCTGAATCTGTTCTATGTTCCCAGTGCTTCTTTAGCATTTTATTAAACAAATGGACAAATCAAGGCCAGGCCAGCTTACCATTCTTGCCACTTTGTGCCACCTCAAGCCTCAGCCTGGTCAGAAGTAATGGAAAATTCAAATTACTCCAACATCCAAAGGATTGTACTCAAGGACTAGACTTTGGTCTCTTCTTAGTCAGGAGGTCTCTAGCCTTTGCATTCTTCCATCAGTAAATTTTAAGAACTTAGTGAAAAGAGAACAACAAAAATTAACTTCCAATTCTGTATTGCTGTTCTCCCACTTTTTCCATTTAGAATAAAGGTGTAGATGTTTTTCATTTCTCTTTTTAACTTTGAACAATATAAAGGGATGCTAGCATTTCACAACTTTAAACCATTCTCAAGTGCTAAGGAGTAAAGAGAGAACCCAGAAATCCCCTGTTTAAAAAAAAACCCACACCACCAAAATTCTGGAATGTTATAAACTGCTTTTTCTCACCCTGAAAAATTCAAAACAACTACAAGACTGTAAGAAAAAAAAAATAAACCATTTTCTTAAAGGAATTATTTCCAGAAAGGTACTGGAATCTTCCAGCTAGCCCTGTCAAGGACTCACAGACTCACAGACGTAAGTCTTCAGATGCCACTGTCTTATCTCCTACATCTAGATGTTCCTTCTTTCCCCATTATGCTGGTCTAAATTATCTGCTCAGTCCCTGCTAAGACACAGCCATGCATCTTGTTCTTAGAAATCCACATGTGAAATTATGCACAACTAGCAGTTGCCCATCACAAGAAGCCATAGGACAACATCAGTTCCATTTCTGCTGTCTAGCATATATTTATTTGCAAAAAAAAAAAGACAATTAAGAAAGTGCTAAATTTACCAAGTTTTCCATACCTGAGAAATACCTGAAAATAATGCAATTTCATCACTGGCCAGCAATGGATCTAGTCTTTTAATCTATCTTATGCCTTAGGTGACTATCAGCAGAAAACCTTTTCAGATGGACAATAGCCAGCTTTTCAGTCCCCTGCCATTAATACAGTCACTTGCATTAGAGAAGAAGCTCTGAACACATACCCCATGAAGTTAGCAGAAATTTACTCATTTCAGCATCTGTATATACCTATACAAGGCCACTAACAGAATCCAGCTGAAGTATTTTACTCCACAGTCAGGTCCTCACTCATCTGGGTAACTCACATGAAAGCTGGAACCTCTCTTCTGTATAAGTAAACAGAGATGTCTAAGAAATGGAGTACCCGAGCAACATAAGAAATCAGGTATTTAACTGAAATCTTGAAGGCAAGAAGTAACTCTACAGGCAAAAGATATAATGGAAATGCTCAGAACAAATTCAGGGCCATCAAAATAACAAAAGAAGAGATGATTATTGCTGTACAAGACTAGCAGAGGTAGACTGGTCAGAGACGAAAGACCTGTGTTTCAAATAAGGAGCTTAGTCCATCTTTGCTTGGCTACTTACCTCACCTGAAAACTCTTTCAGCTGTGGTAGGATTTTACTTCGGACTGACTAACTCTAACCACAGCTTCTCCCCTCTTCTTGTTATGATATTATATATATATATAATATATTATATATATATAATATATATCATATATATTATGATATATATGAATGTTATATATATTATACTACAATTTTACCTTGCATTATTTACCAAGGTTAGTCAAACCTCATGAACACACACCCAAAAGAGGAGAAAGAGAAGATGGCATTTGTGGCTAGCTGACATATTTCTGGTGCTAATTTTCAACAACTGATGGGAACACCCTCACAGTTTAGGAATCCAGTGCTGAATCATTTCTAACCAACATGTTTTTCTAGAGCCTCCTTAAGAAGACAGGTTACAGCTGGGAAATATTGTTCACTTTATTGAAATTATTATTTTTACCAAAGCTTCCAATGCAAATCTGATCGTTTGCAAGTTCTAGTTTCGTTTCCCTTGTGCCTTTGTAGCAAACACTTTATTAGTCAGCTCTCTAGCAGAGCTTGGAAGGAACAGGGAGTCCCCCAGCACTGCCTCTGAGCAACAACATAGCATGAAAAAGTTGCTGCAGGACCCAAATTCTGTCCCCAACCTTGCTTACATACACTGGGCACTCATGCAATCCTGCTGTTAACCCTTTAAGCACTGACCATTATTTGTTTATTTGGTATTTGTTCCATGTACCTCCTGACTACTACTCTCGCAATGTCTCTGCTGAAAGCCTCACTTTTCAAGCCTTGCAAGCCTCTAATCATTCTTCGTTTTTTTCACTGGTCCCCCATTCCTGTATATTTAAGTACCCATGGTAAGAATTCTGCAAGCAGGTAACTAATGAATCAAAGAGGAAGAAATCGTCCACTTAACATCACTCAGATTGGATGCCTCACTGCTGAGTTCCTCAGCTTTTTTTCCTAGATGTGAAATTATGTGGGGTGGCTAATGGATTTTAAAAATCTGTATGAATATTCTCTTTGGGCATGAAAGCTAACACAGGATGCTTGTGCGATCACCTTAAACCTGATTTACGTGGACTGTCATCTTACTGTAGAGAATACCAGGTGAGTGTTTATTAACACAGCCAGAACTTCTGAAGAAAAAGTTGTTCATTTTCTGTTAGGAAAGTTCTCTTCAGAAGATCTGATGCTTTTGTCCAGAATCAGGCTTACAGTAATACCCATACCTAAATCCATATCCCACTAAATACCTTCAGAATGACATTTACCTGAAAGCAGTATTAAGAAAATTCATCATATTCAAAGGAGAACAAGGTCTGCACCTACTTCAGAAGGCTACAGATCAATGGGTGTACATGAAAGTAATCTGGGATATACTGCTGGTTGCCTGTCCTGTTACTGCACTGTTCCCGGAGTGCCTGAAGCTGGTCACGGTTCCTAGTGGATTTTCCTCCAAAAGTAATGGGCCTTACCCAGTCCCTAACAAAGCTGAACACCCTCTCCTCACGATCTCCCAGCAAAGTATGTGAGGAAAAGAAAAACTGGGGAGAAAACAATGATGGGGGGCAACAAATGAAGGAAAGGGAAAGACTTCATGGTCATAGGTTAGAAATGAAAAAACAGTATTAGAAGATGAAAGGAGACAACAGAGGACCCTTCTAAGGGTCCCTGAAACCAACCAAGGAGCTGATGAATGCTGTGCAACAGTGCTCTGCCCAGAGACGTGACAGATGAGAGAATGAAAATAGGCTCAAGTCCCTGGGATCCCCATCAGGTGTCCCCTCCTGAGGCTATGACAGAGCAGCTGAAGCACAGCAGAGGAAACTGATGGGGAGGTGTCCTACAACTTGGTGGGTCTTGGGTTGAGGCATAAAAATAAAAAGGCAAGGGGAAAACTGAAACCAAAACCTGAACAAGAGGTTTTGGGGGAGATTTAAGAGGAACTGCCACACGGTGAACTCAATATGCTTGTACATCATGGTCTTCCAGTTGCTACAGAAAGGACATGAGTCAAGTGATCCACACGGGTTGCAAAGTAGCCCGTGTCCTTATTATATGAGCACTTCCACATACTATCAAAGATACATCCTAAATCTCAAAAAGTTGTATGAGCAACTATATTTTCACAACTGAATTTAGCAACACATTCTGTCCAAATCCATTGAAAATCATCTTTTAATAGCAGTCACTGTCTATGTTCTATCAGCATATTTATGAAACATATTCAAGGGTGTTACAGAAATATGAGATATTGTGGGTAAGGTAGTCTGGACTCTGTGCATAAGTGGGCAGTCACAAAACACATGTTAACCATAGTTGGTGACTAGAGCTAGGTTAGAGTTAAGCAGTTTTCTACAGGATTGCACTTTACAATGGTACGAGGGAAATTATGTTAATCATGTAAGTTGAACAAGTACCATTCATTCACTTCATGCCATAATGGTATGTTAATGTTTGTAGACCTTGCTCCAAAATCTTGTGTTCTGAGCAGCAGCAATTTGCAGTAATATGACTGGTAGAACTTAAGTAAATTAGAATCCATAAGTACTAGATATAGGGCTATCCCTTGCATCATTCTTAATATGTTAGAAGTTAATAATCACCTTGATTTTTTTCTAATATTGAATGTACGGCTTTAGCACAACTCATTTTTTTGGCAAGCAGAGAGCTGCTCCTGTAGTTGCACCACCAGACTGGCATTCAAGAGATGTAGGGTTAGCCACACGTTTCCTGTGTGACTTCGTATAAATTGCTTAATCCCCATTTCTCAACTGCTCATCCATGAAACAGAATTATTTCCTTGTGCCACAGGAATGTGTACTAAAACACGTGTATTAATAAGCAGGTACAATGGTGACACAAACTATATGAAATGCCACTTAGGAAAATGTCAGTATTAATTGAAACTAACAGTGAAAGATGTCTCTATTCATACCTGTAATTTATTCCTAACTTCAGCCCACTTTACAATTTCTGCAGACCTATGCCAATACCCCACTGGTAAATTTTTTAATTTCTGCTTAATTCCCTAGAGAGCATTGTAAAAATACAGTGTTTATCTAGATAGTATTTTATCAGAATAATGTTTTTACTATTTCTTTCAACATGTTGTGGCTAAAATAAGTTAAAAAATTCAAAGCAGAGGATCATCAAAGACTATTTACATGAGAAATGAAGTATCGTACGAGGAAATAATCCCACAAAACTTTGTCTTCTTCAACAATCTTTGCCAGTGATAAAAGTATTGTTGAAAATTTGTCCAATGTGAAATTCAGATATGTCAGAGATGAAATTGTAGGTAATTTGATAGGTAGATAAAGCGCAATGCCTACTTTAGGATCTTTGATTAAAAAATGCTCTGGTTACGTCTTGAATATATTGGAGCAACTCTTTTCATGGCGGGTAAGGGAAATGGGGAGGGATGATGTAAGATTGCACAATTGCTCCACATGGAGTGAATCTGCTCTAGCACTGAGGAACTGTTTGAGGAAGCTGGGAAAAGGAGAAGGGTGTGGCTGGTGAAACCGTGTCTCGCAGAGCCATAACCACATGTTTAAAATAGCATTGAAAAAATACACTCTGGACCGTCTCTGTTGTTTTTGAGCGCAGTGAGCTTTGTACACAACTCCTTTATAACAAGCATGCATACAGAAGGAAAAATAGGAGCCATCAGTGGCATAAAGCATGTCCTTAATCTCCACAGTCCTCTCCGTTCTAGGCAAGAAGGAGCTCACAAAGCCAAGACTCTATGTAGTTATTGTCTAACCGAAGAATCCTCTCTAGTGATGCACAGTGACAGAAAATGTTTATTATTGATTCCATAGAAAATGAAACAACAGAAAAACAGAGAAGATATTCATAATAAAAAGAAATGTGTGGGCATCATGAGTATAGATAGCTCACAGTCGGAAGGAACATAGTATTCTGGTAAAATACGTTTCCACTGTATTTTTCTTGAAGAAAAGTATTTCATTTAGGTAGGGCAAGAGATCTTTCAATGTTAAAGAAATACCAAAGAAAGCCATGCAACTAAAAGCAGTAACTTTGCTAAAGGTCTCTTTCTAACCAGTTATTTAGAGGGAGGGGAAGTAGACAAGGAACTACCACAATCCAGCTACCGTTTGAATTTGACAAAATGCTTCAGGAGACAGTAAAATGACAGAATGAAACCGAAAGAGATCCTCAAAGTGATCCATCTCAAAACAGGTCAAAAGGCCCTTACGTCACTTTATGCTAGCCCCTATTTCAAAATGTTTCTGAAGGCCCTTTCCAGGAGGCAGCAGTCCCACACCTAGCAAGCAAAGTCAGTTCTGAGTAGACACACAAGAAACTTCTTTTCTGCTTGTGTAATTGCTTCTTTTTTTTTGTTTTGATTTAAACTGAGGTGTGATACCAAGGCATGTACCCTGACATGACACTGGGATTCGAGGTTTTCGTTGTATGGAGTCAGTGCAGTTGTTTGATCGGTTACTAAGATAAATGGAGTCCTGAATAAACAGCTACAAGATAGCACAACAAACAACCAAAAATATTTTCATGCTGTGTCTCAATGTTGTAGATCTTTCTGTATTGGATATGGTATTCACATCCTTAAAATTGCTAGGAGAGGGCCTGAGTCCTCTCACTGAGGTCTCACAGACTATCAATCATTTCAATTCTCAACTGGACTCATCAGTCTTATTGCAGATATTTGCTGTCTCCTGAGTGCTGGCTCAGGGTGATTATCAGCAGGTCATTCACTGAAAAGCTGCTCTTTTGTCAAGGTCTGTAAAGCAAAATTTACAGAAACACAGAATCACAGAATGGTTGAGGTTGGAAAGGACCTCCAGAGGTCATCTGGTCCAACCCCCCTGCTCAAGCAGGACCACCTAGGGCCAGTTGCCCAGGACCATGTCCAGACAGCTTTTGAATATCTCCAAGGATGGAGACTTACCACTTCACAGTGAAACAGTGTTTCCTGACATTCAGAGGGTTTGTGATTGTTTGTGCCTATTGCCTCTAGTCCTGTCAGTGGGCAGCACTGAAAAGAGCCTGGCTCCATCATCTTTGCAATCTCCCTTCAGATATTTTTATACATTGATGAGATCACCCTGAGCCTTCTCTTCTCCAGGCTGAACAGTCCTACCTCTCTCAGCCTTTCCTCATAGGAGAGATGCTCCAGTCCCTTCATCAAATTCATGGTCCTTCACTGGACTCTCTCCAGTAGAGGTTTTACAATAAACCTCCTCATAATTGGCCACACTGAGGAAGAACTGTATTTATTTCTTGCTTTCCAAGAAAGAAGGACTGGCCAACACCAGCCTTGTCTAAGAAAGTCTCATAACTTTGTTCTTACAACATATAGCACTCTCTCAATCTTCTGCCTTCCAGCTTTGCACACTCTGGGATCTTTTGTAGAGGAAAAATGAGCTAATTTCAGAGCTGAATGAGCTTCATTGTGATCAAATAAGCTTTTCTGAACTTTCAAAGATTTTGGCAAACTTAACTTGGCTAATTGACCTTGCTTTCATCTGAGGCACTGGCATCCTGCGCAGCAGCAGGGGTAGGTCCCAGTTTTGCCCTCCCATGCAGGGGTGGCTCATGATGTGTGCCTGCTGTGTTGTGTCAGGGCACAGGCATGGAGAGGCACCTTCCCACCCTGCCCTTCCCACCTGTGGCACAAACACCTGCAGCTCTGCGACTCACTGCCCAGGGTTCACAGGCACCATAAGTGTGCAGCCATTTGAGATCTGCTCTGTTGTCAGATATCCACTCCTTTTCACCCCTGGGGAAAAGGTAGCAGGTCAGGTCCAGCCTCTTCCTCTGACTGTCCTGGGCCACATCTCTACAACACCATGAGAAACAGTGCAGCATGCTTCAGGTGAGAGTCGAGCAAGTGGGCAGGACCAGGTCTGGGCAGTCACTACTTCGGCTCCCCAAAGCAGTTGTGCTGCATTTGTACGCTGTTGGGGCAAAGCTATGAAGCACAGATTTCAGTTGGAGATGTGAAAGACTGCGATAAGCTCCTGGAAAAAGTGTAAAATCTCATTCACATGAGGTTTATAAGGACAAGTTAAAAATGACCTGTCAGGAAGGTGTATGAACACCTGATCCTGCATTGGTGCTGGACAGTTTCAGGTCCAAGTTTTTCACCTTGCCATTTCTACAATACCTGGCTAAGAGCTTCCTTTTCCACTGTGAATCAGTCCTTAGGTTGAAATCCTCCAGCTGGTGGGTGCTGGAATGCTTCTAGTTACTCCTGACTTGTCTCACATGGGCAGCACACATCAGACTAGCATCGTGCCCCCAGGCTCATGCAGCAATCCCCAGCCCACCAACACCATTCGGTGATGTTGTTTGAGCCTACTCTCTCCCTATAGATAGAATCACCTTCAAGAGACCATTTCACCACTCTTGCACCTGTTTCACATTTGCCTTGATTTATTGATCGCACATCGAAGTGTAGGAAGGACACTGGAGCACAAGTTGTTTTCTCCTCCCTATTTCCATTTTCAGGTGATGACGTGGGATGCAATAGTAGGATTCTCTCTATTAACGCCTGGCTACGAGACTGGTGCTACAGGCAGGGCTTTGGGTTCTTTGATAATGGCTGGTTTTATAAGACAACAGGCGTGACAGTGATACATGGGAAAGGTTTATGTCGTAGGGGCAAAAGGGTTCTGGGACAGGAATTAGCAGGGCTCATTCGGAGAGCTTTAAACTAGATTCGAAGGGGGATGGGGTGGTAGCTGGGCTTGCACCACTGGGGCAACGGTCTAGTGTTGAGGTAGACCAGGAGGCCCCCCATCCCCCTGGGGTGAAATCAGGGGGTGAATCTGGGATGAAATCGGTGTGCCCAGCTCGCTCCCTGAAATGCCTGTACACCAATGCACGCAGCATGGGGAATAAGCAGGAGGAGTTAGAAATCCATGTTCGGTCGGGGGGCTATGATTTAGTGGCAATTACAGAGACTTGGTGGGACGCCTCTCATGACTGGAATGTGGTCATGGATGGCTATGTCCTGTTCAGGAAAGACAGGCCGCTGAGGAGAGGTGGTGGAGTTGCTCTTTATGTGAGTGAGCAGCTAGAATGTATTGAGTTCTGTCCAGGGGCGGATCAGGAGCGAGTTGAGAGTTTGTGGGTGCGAATTAAGGGGCAGGCTGGCAGGGGTGATACTGTTGTGGGTGTCTATTACAGGCCACCGGATCAGGATGAGGAGGGTGATGAGGCCTTCTACAGGCAGCTGAGAGCAGTCTCGCAATTACAGGGCCTGGTTGTTGTGGGGGATTTCAACTACCCTGATATTTGCTGGGAGGCCTACTCAGCCAGCCATCCTCAGTCCAGGAGGTTCCTCCAGTGCATTGATGATAACTTTCTGATGCAAATGGTGGAGGAGCCAACTAGGAGAGGAGCACTGCTGGATCTTATCCTCACTAACAAGGAGGGTCTGGTTAAAGAGGTGAAGGTTGAGGGCAGCCTTGGTTGTAGCGACCATGAGATGGTAGAGTTCAGGATCTCATGTGGCAGGAACAGAATAGCTAGCAGAATCACAACCCTGAACTTCAGGAGGGCCACCTTTGGCCTTTTCAGGCAATTGCTAGGGGAAATCCCATGGGACAGGGTACTAGAAGGTAAGGGGGCCCAAGATAGTTGGTTAGCATTCAAGGACTGCTTCTTCCGAGCTCAAGATCGGAGCATCCCAGCAGGTAGGAAGTCAAGGAAGGGTACCAGGAGACCTGCATGGTTGAACAGGGAACTGCTGGGCAAACTCAAGTGGAAGAAGAGGGTGTACAGATCGTGGAAGGAGGGGCTGACCACTTGGGAGGAATATAAGTCTGTTGGTCAGAGGATGTAGGGAGGCAACTAGGAAAGCTAAGGCCTCCATGGAATTAAACCTTGCAAGAGAGGTCAAGGACAACAGAAAGGGCTTCTTCAAATACATTGCAGGTAAAGCCAACACTAGAGGCAATGTAGGCCCACTGATGAATGAGGTGGGGGTCCTGGAGACAGAGGATAAAAAGAAGGCGGAGTTACTGAATGCCTTCTTTGCCTCTGTCTATACTGTTGGAGGCTGTCCTGAGGAGCCCCGGACCCCTGAGGCCTCAGAAGAAGTCAGGATAGAGGAGGAATCTGTCTTGGTTGATGAGGGCTGGGTCAGGGACCAATTAAGCAACCTGGATGTCCATAAATCCATGGGCCCTGATGGGATGCACCTGCGGGTGCTGAGGGAGCTGGCAGAAGTCATCGCTAGGCCACTCTCCATCATCTTTGCTAAGTCGTGGGCAACGGGAGAGGTGCCTGAGGACCAGAGGAAAGCGAATGTCACTCCAGTCTTCAAAAAGGGCAGGAAGGAGGACCCGGGTAACTATAGACCGGTCAGCCTCACCTCCATCCCCGGAAAGGTGATGGAGCAACTTGTTCTTGGTGCTGTCTCTAGGCACATCAGGGATAGGGGGATCATTAGGGGCACTCAGCATGGCTTCACCAAGGGGAAGTCATGCTTAACCAACTTGATAGCCTTTTATGAGGATGTAACCCGGTGGATAGATGATGGTAAAGCTGTGGATGTGGTCTATCTCGATTTCAGTAAAGCGTTTGACACGGTCTCCCACAGCATCCTTGCAGCTAAACTGGGGAAGTGTGGTCTGGATGATCGGGTAGTGAGGTGGATTGTGAACTGGCTGAAGGAAAGAAGCCAGAGAGTAGTGGTCAGCGGGACAGAGTCCAGTTGGAGGTCTGTGTCTAGCGGAGTTCCGCAAGGGTCGGTTCTGGGACCAGTTCTATTCAATATATTCATTAATGACTTGGATGAGGGATTAGAGTGTGCTGTCAGCAAGTTCGCTGATGACACAAAACTGGGAGGAGTGGCTGATGTGCCGGAAGGCTGCGCAGCCATTCAGAGAGACCTGGACAGGCTGGAGAGTTGGGCGGGGAGAAATTTAATGAAATATAACAAGGGCAAGTGTAGAGTCCTGCATCTGGGCAAGAACAACCCCATGTACCAGTACAAGTTGGGGACAGAGCTGTTGGAGACCAGCGTAGGGGAAAGGGACCTGGGGGTCCTAGTGGACAACAGGATGACCATGAGCCAGCAGTGTGCCCTTGTGGCCAAGAAGGCCAATGGCATCCTGGGGTGTATTAGAAGGGGTGTGGTCAGCAGGTCGAGAGAGGTTCTCCTCCCCCTCTACTCTGCCCTGGTGAGGCCGCATCTGGAATATTGTGTCCAGTTCTGGGCCCCTCAGTTCAAGAAGGACAGGGAACTGCTAGAGAGAGTCCAGCGCAGAGCCACGAAGATGATTAAGGGAGTGGAACATCTCCCTTATGAGGAGAGGCTGAGGGAGCTGGGTCTCTTTAGCTTGGAGAAGAGGAGACTGAGGGGTGACCTCATTAATGTTTATAAATATGTAAAGGGCAAGTGTCAAGAGGATGGAGCCAGGCTCTTCTCAGTGACATCCCTTGACAGGACAAGGGGCAATGGGTGCAAGCTGGAGCACAGGAGGTTCCACTTAAATTTGAGGAAAAACTTCTTTACGGTGAGGGTGACTGAACACTGGAACAGGCTGCCCAGAGAGGTTGTGGAGTCTCCTTCTCTGGAGACATTCAAAACCCGCCTGGACGCGTTCCTGTGTGATATGGTCTAGGCAATCCTGCTCCGGCAGGGGGATTGGACTAGATGATCTTTCGAGGTCCCTTCCAATCCCTAACATTCTGTGATTCTGTGATTCTGTGATTTTCATACTACTTTGTAATTGTTTCATGTCACCTTGTAAGTTTCTATGCGTATTGATGTGTTATTACAGAAAATATAGCTCTTGTTGGGGAGCTCACGACTACTTCTGGCCTAGTAATCAGACTGATCGATAAGAATATTGCAGGAAGGCGAGTCTACCAGATGCTCCAGAATACTTCAAAGATTGATTGCAAATATTTTTTTTGTTTAGATTGAGCTGACTTGAGATTAATTAGAACTGCTGTTAATAAACAGTGAATGACTTTATGCTGAATGTTGCTGCCAGTTGCTTCATTTAACTGTGCTCACAGTAAGAGTATTAAAAAAAGATCTTATGGGAATCATTACATTCCCTCACCGTGAAAGGATTTCTTCTTGTTTATCTTATATACTCTTACTGCCAGTTCATGCATTCAGCTTTTAAAAAGTTCACCGTCACTTTCTTGGCCTGACGCTGCCAATTCTCAACCACTGTCACCACCCTATTACCCAAAATGTGTACAAAGGCTGCCATTCAGATCTGTAGAACGCTGCCTTTTTATTAATTAAGTGTACTATTACAGTTACTACTACAATACTATTGCAGTAGTCCCAGTGCGTATCATGACAGTAACACTTCCGATATGCAAATATAAATAAATTAATATCGCAGCCTAAAGTGGTTACAGCATTTCCCTATGATCCCCTGGTTAGGACTCAAACCCTGGGGCAATGATATCTGTATTCTCACACCTGCGCCTGCTCTGCTCTCTTGGGCCTGTCTTCAAACATCTGCGTCCTTCAGTTTCGTCATTTGTGAAACACAAGACAATGACACCTTTGTAGACCTTCTTTATAATGTTTGTGAAAAGCTTTGAAATACTGGGTTTAAAAGACACTAGCAAAGCCCAAAGTAAAGTTAGGAGCTTCATTTGTTTGATTGTGTCTTAACTAGAATCTATGTGATCACCAGGTCCAACTCTAAATGGCCTGGTGACAGGGAAGAAAAAACCCAGACTGTAGGCATGATAAAAGATTAGAGACAAAAGATGTCTAAAATAGGCTTGCCACCCGGCATTCACCACGCTTTTGTTTAGCTGTCACAGAGATAGCCCAGGGTAGCTGGACGCAGGGAAACCCGAGCCCATCCTGCCCATACTCCAACCTGGCCAGCTGTGAGCCAGCTGTGGTCTGCAAACCAGGTAACCTTGTCCAAGCTGAGAAACCCTGTGTTAGCACGGGTCAGGACTTTCAGGTCAGAGCTTGGCCATATTCAGTTAGCTCAAAGGACTCCTGGACTGTCTACACCAGCAAAAATATACCTGGTCATATTCAGTATATTCCCCATCTCCAGACAGGTATGGTTGTTGTTAAACCTCTCACTGTAATGATTTTGCATCTCACAAATACTAGGTCCCTATTTACCTCTGTTCACAAACTCACTTCCCCACAGTCCTTGTTCTTTAGAAAAGGGAATTACATGTCTCTGCATCAGAAGGGACTCATGGATTCTCAACAGAGCAGGCAAAAATGCATTTTGCCTCCCTGTGGATGAGAGATCAGACTCTTTCCGTCATTGGAGGGGAGAGCAAAAGGCAGAGGTAAGACAAAGACTGAGGGGAGAGCCCTCGTTACTCATCCTGCTGTTGGAAGAGGCCCTAAGCTCAACAACTCCTGCCCTCCTGCTCACCCCTACCAAAGACCAGGGTGACAAGCAAAGGAGCAGGACCTCCAACAGACCAAGAAAACTGCAGAGCCTTTTTGATGCCACTGCACATCTGCCACCCTTGATAATGCTCTGCTTTGCCTATGCCAGCAGTTGGCCCTGACTGAAGCCTACCTCTACAAGCAGCACTATCCATCTCCAGTGCCCCTCCAGCTCTCGTTGTGAGTGTGGGCCCTGGGGCACTGGCAGCCATGGCTGTGGGAGTACAGGAGCTGCTCTTGTCCTTGTGGTCTAAACCTTTGTCTCTGACAGAACTTAATGCCAACTGCATCTGAGAAGAGCTTTAGAAAATCTGTGCAAGCAATTAGGGGATGAACCGCCTCCAAGGAAACTTTCTCTCTAACCCTTATTAGTAGTTAGAGGTTGGCCGCAAAGCAAGTAGCTTTACATTCTCAGACTTGCAGACACCATTATGATGGACGCCCCGACAGGAGCCAATTCAAAACAGATACACGGCACTTTGTTCAGTAACGTGGGTGCACTGGTTTGCGTGAGGTACTAGCGCTGCAACTCCGTACTGGATTGACGTGGCTTTATCTTTTCTAAGCACTGGTCTTTAAGACATTAAAAAAGAATTTTTTTTAATCTAAAGCCAAAATAACTTGATTTTGACAAGACTTCAAATTGCCCTGAAACCAAAACCAGACGATCTATGAACATTTAAAAATTAAATTGGTTATGAAAAGTAATTTATTTTTAGGGGGTTTAAAAATAGTTATTGACATCTCATGCAGTAGTGCAGCAATGCTGTCTCACAGGACATGTAATGTTGTACAACACCTTCCATATTCTATGAGCTGATTCTCATGTTTTATTTTATATATGGACAGCTGCATCTTAGTCAAGACAGAAACTCTTATTTTATGGCTTGGGAGGTCTTCTGTTTGTACTGTGACACATTTTTTACAGAATATTTCAACAGAATTTCCATTCTGCAGGAAGTTTCAAACTGTTTTCATTCTGAAGGAGAGCAATTTGTGAAGTGACACTATTTTCCATGACATGGAAATCCCAGGTTTTAACTCATTCCTGTCCCAAAGCAAGGAACTGTGTGGGTGACTCCTTCCATCTCACTCCCAGCTCTGATGCCAATCCTGTCACTTCCTGCATTACTTACTGTTGCTTTGCAGCTCAGGATTTATGTCTCCAAGTTTAGCAGTTATGATTCTGAGCACAGGGCTAGAAATATTTCATGAAATGAGCATGCCATTTTTGATGTGTCTCTCTTCAGATCAGAATCACACTCTAAAGCCAAAGTCACAGCCCCAGATTAAATATATATTGTGCGTGACCAAGCCCTGCATTTTCCAGGTCATAAGAGTTATTATGACCTGGTCTTCAAGGGAGTTGGGTCCTGAGTTGTGCAACTATTTTGCAGCTCCTTTTATTTGCATGAACAGCTTCATCTGTAATCATACATGCACCATATGCAAAGTCCTGTTTGCAAGTCACATAAATTATTAATTCACAGTTTAAGCTGCACGTTTCCTCTATAAGTCACATTTAGAGGCTTCTCATTACTGCAGCATATGGAAGTCCTCTTTCCCTATGGTGCTGTGCAGTGATTAATTGTGGGAATCAAAAGGTATGTAAAAGACATAATTTAGGACTAAACTCAACATAGAAATTTCCCTAGCACAAACCTCAAGCAAGCAGTAGAATTACTGAAAGTTTATATTACTTCAAGCTTGTTCAGTGGTTGAAGACAATGTATTTTCATCTTGTCCAATACCAAATGGACAACAGGAGTTTGAGAACTGTTTGTAGGGATTAATGACTAGCTGGGAGGAGCTGATGGCTCAAACACAGTTGAGGGCCATTAATCATGGACGGTCATTAATTCTCAGGCAACACCCAGTGTCAGAGTTGTTACTCTTATGAATTTTTGTTTAAAATCATGTGTATGAATGTTTTTAAGGTTAGGTAGTTACAGACAGCACGTATGGGGCATTTCTAGAAAATTAACGCTTTGTATGTTAGGCAGATTGCTTATGTCAGCTTTCCCCGTGGCCTCACTTGCTAATATAATTTATTTTGGATGATGGATTGTGGTTTATGTTCTTATACATTCCCAGTACAGGACATTTAAGTCACATCTATTGATTTTTCAACAGCTTCCCTGTCCGTTTGTGTGTCTGTGTGTGTCCCCGCCTTTTAAGACAGTGCATTGCAGAAGACGAACTCCGTGTTGATACATCTGACATGACTTGTAAAAGCCAAAGGAAAGAATTTTAGGTAAATCACAAATGTAAGGGAAAACCTCCCAGGATGTTGCAGGTTATGTGAGTATGCAAGAAAAGGACAAAGAAAGGTAGAGCAAATTGCTGACAACAGCCATACCTGCAAGGTATTTTTAAGTCAATTGCAAACATGCAGACACATGCCTGTTGGACACGCTGCAACCTTCTCCAAGATGGGTACAGGACTGGTAAAAATATGCATGTTCAAAGAACTATGACAAGCTCAGGAAAATTATGCTGGCATATGAACTAGTTTTCCTATCAGGCCTCCAATTAAAACCTTGCCAATGATAACCTATATCTATTTGTATGGGTTGTATGAAATGTAGTTTCAGTTCCATTCTCAGCAAAGGCCCATTTGCATCACATAAGTCATCATCAGAGAAGATATTAATATGACTTCCTTGTTGGGGAAGCCAAGACCTAAAGGACTATGGAAAATGAAGCTTCCTTTTCTTATTAGAGTAGTTTTCTCAAGGTTAAGTTGGAAAGATATTGGTAGTGAAACACAAAAAATATTTCTGTCCTATGTATGTCTCCCAGGTGTCTCAGCCTGCCTAGTTAACACCTTTCACAAGTGCAATATCCATTTTTAATGGTCATTTTAAGGAAAGAAAAATCTATTGTTTTGTTGAGTATGACTACTAACGCCAGCAAGCAGACTTATAAAACAGAGAGCACATGAGCAGCTGCAGATATAATCCAGGCAGCCAACAGACTAGTGTGAGCATATTCTTTTAGACCTCAAAGCCTGCCAGAAGACATCCATCCTCTCCTCTTCTCCCTTTCATAACCCCTTTGCCATCTTGCAGACCTGTTTATTTTCCCTACAAATCCCTAGGTTCTGATGGCTTTTCCTGAAATAAGAAAATAAAACCCAAGTTACTGGTGGGAGGACTTAGAAGTCCTATTGAGATCAAGGTTCTGTATGAACATACCAGTCTCCAATATGAGCTTATTACTAAACTTGCTTCACGTTGTGCTGTCTCTGAGGGCAAAGCATTTTAGAAGCATTAGATTGCTCTGCAGGGAGAACTTTTATCTTATGCATATGGAAAACAGAAGGGTCAGGGAAAGAAGAAAGGGAAGAGTTTAATTCTCAGATAAAACTGGGTACTTAAGTCACCCTTATAAAACACAGAGACATCCATGCAAATTTGAGAGTTGTATATTTCCATGATAGGGAAACTGCCTCCTCTGCAGACGCAGCAGTGTATTTTATGCACACCTGTTCGACTGCACAACAGCTTAGATTCTTGATCTTGCAATGAACTCTTCATATGCAGGTCCCTGTGTGTAGGTGCTTATCTTTTGATAATGTAGCCTCTAAGTCTCTCTTCAGAATAGTTTTCAGGTTTCCATGAACTTTGCTCAAAAATGTGCCAAAAGACTTCCAAGTAACAAACATGCTTTTGCAATTTACTGAAACTTTCCCCTTGTGTTCCAGAGAAGCAACCTCCCCATTACTCACCAGAGAGACACATGAGCCAAGGAGGAAGGAAAGGGAATCAGCTAGTAAAAACAGGCAATTCCCTTCTTTAGTGTCTACACTTAGTCATTAAATAAAAAATAGAAGTGAAATCCAAACTTTTTTTTCCAAATGGGTCATTGCCTCAGTGAAGATTCAATAGATGAGGACAATTCATATCTTGGTTTTGATCAGAATTTTTTGTAATCAGTTGCTTTTTCAAAATAATACTGCTGCACTTCATATCATAGCAGGGGCTATTGTACATTTGAGGTACTCTGCATCCTTCCAAAGGAATGCAGTCTCCCAAGTATATCTTTTTACACTTCTTTAAATGACTAGTGAACTCTATTACTCAATAAGCAAGAGGGCTGGGGTATTTTTGCCAGATACTAATTTTACTTGGAAAAAATTGAGTCAAGGCCAAGGCGCAAAGTTCAGATCTAAATCAAATTCACTTTCCTCTAAAGTTAGTGTGTGTTGCAGTCTGAGGTTTCCAACTGACTCTTCTTAAAAATGGACTTTACAAACTCACAGTCTTGAGCTTGCTCGGATTCTAGGCTTGGTTCAATTGGGAATTGTAAAATCAGTTTCTGCAAGCCATGTCACGTGGAAGGACAAGCACAGGAGATCGTAACATCCCTTATAGCCTTAAGAATATGGCAATCACGTAGAAGTTGAATTTTCAAAGGAAAATGTCGGTTGATACATGATGAAATGGTAATTCCTGTTCATTTCACACGACAATGTATTCAAGGCCCAAGAGTGATATTCAAATCTTACTTCCTGCTAGACAGTACTGTACTTAGTAACACAGTGGGTAGTATGAGTTGTACACTTTTAACTCACGAATCCACCCTGCAATTTTTCAAGAGTAGTCAGTGGTAGGCAGCAAAAACCAAGCATGACTCCTTTTTCTTGAGTTGTTCTCTGAAACCTTTCTCCACAAGATCACTGCAAAGATTTTTGGGGGGTACCTCCTGTATGCTTGCTATATCAAAATGTAGAAATCCATAAAATAATCAGTTACATTGTCAGGGAAGCGTTCTTTCCATGCATCCTGGCCAGAGCAAATTCTGAAAGGCTTTCTGGTGCCAAAGCAGTTGAATTAAATTTAAAAATGGCTATATTTAGCTGTCCCTCCAGATTTCAGTTTCTGAGTATCTTTTGGCTCCAGATGAAGGTGCAGAAGGACTCACAATCATGGGTCAAGTTATTGTAAATCAGCTGAGCCCCAGGAAATACCTGGCTGCACACTTTTAATTTGGCCAAACACAGGGAAAGATGGCTTAGTTTAGCCATCTTTCCCTGCAGGCAAAGCTACGTCAAATTGCCTTACATTTTCTGTGGGCTAAAGGCATTCACACTGGATTTACCACGTCTCAGCTGACATATGGTAACTTATTAAACATGAGTATGCTGATGAAGATTTTGAGCCCACAAGATTTCTGAGGCTTTGAAAAGAAATAATTTCTGAAGTATGCTACACAGCTTCCACCTACACTGCCAGCTATACCTTTGCAAATGCTTTGTGGGTATAAGGTGACATATTTGCAAAGCCAAGCAGACGTGGCACTTCAGCCCCTTTCTCTCCTCCCTCCTGCTCTCACAAATTATCATCCTATTGAAACAAGCAGGCTATTTGGCACAGTTGTAAGTGTGGTTACATAACAAAGCCAAAAAAAGCAGCTCCCACAAATCCAAACCACAGATTAAGTCCAGTTTTAGAAGATAGTATGTACAGTAGTGACAATGAGAATTATGCCGTAAGAAGGAACAATTCTCTGACTTGATTGCTCACAATAATTATGTTTAAAGGCTCATATGTAAATATTCCAAAATACAATAAAAAATGAGTATAATAGTCTGGATGGCATTTTCCATTCATATCTTTTTCTCACACCTACAGGCTCACACTGAGGTAAGCAAACTAGTTTGTACTGGGCATTCCTTCACTAATGTAAGAGCTGTCCCTGGAGACAGCACTAACAGCATTCTGTGTTTATATACACAAAAAGGTGACAGAAGGAGGAAAAGGAAGAAAGAATGTAGGCTTCAGAACTAGTGTGTCTTGAACTTCTTCTGGAAGAGACAAAAAAGTGCACCTATAATGTCTTAAGAAGCCTTTGCTGGCCCAGAATACCATGTGACTCCTTTCTGAGGCACACATATTTTAGAGGCAGATGCACAGACACATTCCTCTGCTTGTGGGTAGTGAGTAACAAGTGTTTGGAGATTTTTGGTAGGTGAAACATTAACTTTCTCATTTTATTTGGGAAATGCTTCTCATTACTACCTTTTCCAGCAGTTTGAAATGAGTCATAAAAGAACTGGTTGATTGTCAGATAAGCTGCCTACACGAGGCTCCTGAAGCATATATCCTGCAGTGGAACTTGACAATCAGCTAGAGGTTCTTCACTGTTTATATTTGTTTTGTAACTTTGCATTATCATCATTAATGAGGACAAGAATGAAAATGAAAAGCTATGTGCTTTGTTAATGGGAACTAGAACAAGAACAACATGGTTTTGGCTAAACTTGAATAGAACAGTAGTTGAGAATACAATCAGTGAAAAGAACAAGAACTTTCAGATGCTGTAAATTGTGATATTCACAGGCTTAACAGTGTGTCACACGTGTCTTGAGGTTCTGGCCCTATTATGTGTATTTAATTTTTAGTCCCAATGGTTGATGTAGGAAAAAATGCATAGCTACCATTTTATGAAATACTTAATAGAACTGGAATTGATTATGAATGATGAGAAACAGAAGTGAGTTTCAGACACTCCAGAAATAGTCACAGCTCTCATTTAAAAAAAAAAAAAAAAGAAAGAAAAAAACCACAAGAAATAAAGCAACCCAGTCCCCTAACTCTAAAGCTAAGCCGAAGCATATGAAGCACAAGAACTAATTCCTTATTATCACACTAACAGTTATCTTAGATATGTTGGCAAGTTGAGTGTTGGGTAAGGACTAGCCAGCCTTGTCCAGGACACAATTTCCGATGTTTCTTGAGTCTACAGGACAATTTGTGAGAACAATTCACAGAAAGAACAAATAGTAAATAGAGTGTGGCCACATAGCCATTTTAGACCAGAATCTTCTACTGGACAGGAGACCAATAGGAAAGTAATACCTGTAAGGTTTTCACTGAAAGTGATCAGAGAAAGCACACTGGATGAACAAGGTACATGCCCAAGAGATCTTATGCGTAGGATTGAACACTTAGGAGTGGCTGATTGAGTGCAACCAACATACCACTTTTCTGGTTTGATCAGGACATTATCAAGCCCAAGTTCCTCCTTTCACCACTGCGCTCTCAGTGCTTTGGAGCTTTCTCACCAAACAGGTCTGCTTCTAAAAAGAACCTCCTCTCTGGAAAGTTCACTCACCTTAGGAGAACAGAAATACTCATTCATTAATGCCTTAACCAGCAGCCCAACTACCTGATGTTAATTGTCATTAACATGTAAATTCCAAACTGCCCACACTGATAGGAAGTTCATCATGGTTCAGAGATGGCTCGAGACCAGTGAATCAGACAGACAGAAATCACTCTTTAAAAAGTGTAGCACAACTACAACCAGAAGAGTTAGTTCACTACGTAAAACAGCTCATCAAGCCAGGCAATTTAATTAAGATGTTAGACTGAAGCCCTGGAATCTGTGAAGAATCATCAATACACAGGACTGGTAAAATCAAGCAAACCCACATAGGAAAAAATGTTCCATCTTTCAACAGATACCATTACCTGTTACATTACTTCTGGATGATCCCCTCCCATATCCATACAGCAAAGCTCAAGAAAAGTGGTAAAAAATTAGAGCCATAAACTATGAAACAGTTCTGTGGCTTTCTGTATTAGTAACAGTGCAAGGAGTTGTTTGTCTGCCAAAGATGGAAAGAGCCAGTGCCTCAGTCAGAGAGATTCACCTATCAAGCTCCTTGAAAAATAAGTAGTTTTTCTACTCCTCAGGAAGGAAACACTATCCCCTGAAGATCTCTGCAATTGTCATCTCATTTCTGGGGAAAACTATTAAAAATGCAGCAACCAGAAGGTGCCAGCAGCATATTACTGCCAGCTTTCTGATGGCCTCGCAGTCAGAGTTCACATCAGGACACAGAATAGAGACTGTCTTTATTGCCATTCAGGCTACCACTAACATAGGGAAAAGCCTGACACTCCCATATAGAGCCATATTCAGGGGTGCAATAAGCCAGAAAATGCTGGATACAGAAAGAGGTGACCCTGCACTGTGGTACCTTCAATGTCTTGTTTGAAGCAGAGCTCAGAATGATCTGTAATTGTATCTTCTGTCCAGGCCTTCACCTGTTGGGTCACACATGTTATGTTTTTTCTGTAATACTACACAAGATTGCTGGTGGCAGAGGCATAGCTGATAACACTGCAAGGACACTCACTCTCAACAGCTACAGCTATTACTGTTATGGAAAAGGGAGAACACCTACAGGAATTCAGCTCTTTTGATAAAGCATGGCTGGCTTGCTCAAGCTAAACTTAGGCAAGACTGAGTCAGTGCTCGGCAGACTGGGGAAAATGCTTTCAACTGCCTGAAAATACTCCTGAAACCTTCGAGTTGAGCTCTCACAGTCATATGGTGAACCAGGGCATTGACTGGTGCCCTGCTAGGTATGGATGGCCAGGAAACACCTCTTCCCTCCTTTGTTCTGCTGGAAAACTTGTTCCTTACTCCTTAGTGAAGATCAACCCATGCCTTGGTCAGATCCAAATTTAGGCAGCTCCATTGCTGTAGCTAAACAACTTTTCAGCATTAACAGACTTCCTCTGTCCTCTTTCTCATGGACTCAGACCGCTGTGTCAAGATGCCCTTCCAGAAGCTTTGGAAGCTGGCTTGAAAACTTGCTCCTAATTTCTAAAGCAGTCAACTAAACCCCAGAAACTAAAATGAATTGTGATCAACAAGCCTCTGCAGCTGCTTTATCCTCTGGGACAACACAATCACAATGCAGCAAAGCCTTCCACCACATCATGGCCCTTGTCTCAAATAGAATCCAAACAACTTTCCTGCCCTGCAAAGAACTCTACCCTAAGCACTTTTTTTAAAAAAAAATGAGTATGGGCAACGTATCAGAAACAAAGTGAAATCTACTAGGCATTCAGCTAATTTTTAGAGATAGCATTTGTGCATTGTCTGATCCCATAAACAGATAAGTTCAATATTGAGCAGGAATAAAAACAAGAACACAGGCAGTCAGATTAAAGAGTGATGGTAATTAGAACAGGAAGATAAACAAGGGATAATGTGAAGGAAAAGGAAGGCTTTTTTTACTCTTGTAGAAAGAAAGTAGTCAAGAACAAAAAGGCAGAAGCATAAGTTTATGAAGATGGGTTTCTCAGCTGAGTACCCTAAATACTGCTCAGTTTTGTGGTCGGTATCATGAAATTTAACGTTTCCTATAACATGGACCATCTTAATAATGAAAATACAGGAGTAACAGCCTGTGTATCTGGGCCAGAGTGAATGGGACATTTTTGTGCCATTCTGGTGATACACAACAGCTGGAATGGTCCTTGAATGTGTCTCCATGATTTGACAATCTCCATGATTCGACAACCTGGAATCTAAAGTGGCTTTTCCTCTTTTCCTTCTATTTTCTTTTAAACAGTCCCCCAGCACTTCAGAAGAGGTACTACTCTTGCATACTGTATACTAATCACCATCACCATTTGTGTGCCCCTCAGAATTAAGCACTGACTTCACTGCATGGAAAGTCTTTAAAAAAATGTGGAGGTGTGTGTGGGAAGTCATTTCCAAGTGACATTCCAAGCCCCTCCTTCTCCCTGGCTCCGAGGAGTAATTACTCAGCTGGAAAATGAAACAACACTGCTATTTTAGTGTGGCTTAGGACCTTGGGCCTGGTTTCATGTTTCAGATTAATGCTTTCTGTGCCTTTTGGAAATTCAGAAGAGCAGAAAAGCCATCCTTCAGAGAGAGCTGCATCCTATAGATGCAAGGCATTCTGGAGACATGTATGACTTGCTGCCCCTTTGCTATTTTGCTGTGTCCCATTGAGACACGTAGCTCTCTTTTCCCTCCCACTTGAATGAACTTCTAACCTGCATCTACAAAGCCACATCTGTTCTTCCTGACCCTCTGTCCCTGGTCTCTGGTTGCTCTGTGATGAACACTTAGTATACGTTGTTGCAACATACTAATAAAGCAAAACAGAGTAAACCAAACTGTTTAAAAATGAAGTACCAACATCAGCCACTTCAAGTTGCCTGAAAACTCTAGTCTTATGGTATCTTATGGTCTTACCTAATTCTAGTCCTAGTAGGACATGGCTGGCTAGAATCTCAGATCTTTAAAAAAGAAGCTGAAATGGTTTCTTCAGCATATTCTTTAGTATTTCAATACACAAGGGGTATGTGCTTCAGTTACGGTTCTACCATTTCTTATATTCCAGGGTAGTGGTCGCTCCAAGAATATGGACACGCCAGGGCAGTGGTGTGATGCCATGCAAGGGGAATTTCAACATAACCTATCAATCAGTCTGAGGAACGAATCGAAGCAAGGTACCACCTTACAGAAACGAGACAGTCTGAGCACAAAGTTTGGAAACCAAGAACGATTTCCAGATTGTGAGAATAAAGTAAAGAATAAAAGCTTCCAAAAGCAACGTGATCAAGGAATTATCAACAGCTAAGGAAAAAATGATTAGAACACTGACTCAGTAACTTCTTTTTCCAATATAATAACAAATCAGAATGAAATAAGCTATGAACTCTGTGAATATCTGTATCCTCATTTCCACATCTTTAAAGGATTATGGAAAGAAACGGATATCATTTTAACAGCATTCTATAATCTATCTGCTCCTTTATGTGTATATTCTAGAAATGGTTTAACACTTAACATAGGAATTGCCAGATCCACTCAGACACAAGGTCCATTTAGACCAGAATACTTCCATTTAAGTGTCCGGCAGTAAATGCTTCAGCAAAGGGCACAAGAAGCCTCACACATAAAAAAAAAAAGGCAGACAGATGTGGTATACTTTGTAGCATTACTTTCCACTCCAGCTCTTCATACACTCTCTTCTTCATCACTTAATAAAAGACAAGGGTCCCTTTCAAAAGTCTGCATGCTCTTCAACATACTGACAATAACAATCCATACTGCTAGAAATTCTTTCAGCAAAAGTAAGACTGTTTATTAGCAAAGCATGAGAAGAATTAACTCCCAAACCTGTTGGTAGGACAATCACCTATAAATCCCACATACATGGTTGCCAGCAGTAACAGTTCATAACAACTAGACTGTGCAGCATCAGATCCCACCGTCTGCCCTCTGCTGAGAATAGTATTGACCAGGTGATTGTCTCTGTGAAGTCTGGGAATGTTTTCAATAGCACAAAAGCAGACACACAGACACCCCTCAGGTCTACCATATGTGTAGAACAAATACCTAGCTGATTCTGTAAAGTTCAGAGCTCTTAAAAATTCTGGCAACATGCATTTCACTTCTGCTTTACTAAGGTGAGCATACATTTTATCGGGAAAACACAAAAGTGAAATCTCACTACTTCAAATTCCTTCATACTTCAAGAATTCTAATAATTCAAAATGATTCATTTTTCTCTAACAGGCTGCCTAGAAATGATCACAGAGACTCCTACAAAGTTTTGCATGTTGTCACATTCTTCCTGCTGGTGATAAGATACCCAGAGATGGAAATTGCCATCCCTTAGCTCCTCAACAGTGAACAGAAATCAGTCTCCAAAAAACAAATTATCACTCTCTTTTCCTTATGAAAAGCCATGATAACTCACTTACAGCAATAACAGGACTAGTTTGCAGTGCAAGTACATAAATACCTCCCCATTCTTTGTGATGTCTCACATCCAAGATACTCTTTCAAATCCTCCAAACAATTCAGCCCTATCTAATGGCAGTCATAAGAGAAAAGGAAAAGCTGTGCTTCTTCAGGTGAGCTTTAATTTTTCCTCACACAGGTGCCACAAGGATCTTCTTGTTCTTTGAATGATGTAGGACACCATTGCCACCAAAGTGGTGCCATCACTTCCTCCTATGTGTTGGGGAGTCTCCACAGATACTGCATAACAACTTTTTTCAATCACAGCTATCTTGCAAGAACTTCAGCAGGAACTTCTTCTGTCAACACTGAAATTGAGGTTTAGCCTTTGTTTAGAAAAAAACCTTCGGAAATATTATTACTCTGTCTACCTCCAGAAAATGGTGGGACTTTGAACTTTATTGTATTTCCTAGTCTTCCAGGACCTAACATAAATTGCTGCTTCACGGAGCTGTTCCAAGAACCATGAATGAGGTTTCTAGAAAATAATGCAATATAGTGGCAAAGTGACTGGCGCAGGGACATAAAGTACTGGGACAACTGAATAAAGATGGCTGTTGTTCCTTGTACTAATAGTATGAGTTCATTTCTCCACCCAAAGCCACAACAGTTAATAGGTTTCTTTTTCAACACAAATAAGTTGACTTAGGGAGAGAATATATAAATATTTTCTATCAAGCATGAAAATTCACTCCATAAAAAAATTACTTCCTTCCTTGAAGTCATGAGAGATTTCATGGGATTTTCCAATCCCATGCCCTAGCCTAGCAAACTAAGGAACACACAAATCCTTAGAACAAATAGAACAAGAGGCATCAAGTTACATAATTATTTAATAAAACACTTAAATAAAAGTTGAGAGTATTAGGGACAATTTCATAATAACTTGGTCAGTTAACTATAGCTTTTGACTCAACACCTTTTATTTCGTATTTTCTCTGTTTTCCACATTGTGCCAGAAAAATTATTTTTATTCAAGATCACTGAAATTGGAGACAATTTCTGCTGAAGCGTGTGAAAAAGAAGGAAATAAATCCTCATCTTCAGTTTCTGAATGATGGGGCAGCACTTTAAACACTTCCCACTTGGGCCCTGCATGCCCAAATTGTTTCTCTGGTATTTTGACTGACATAGGTGAATGAAACAGTCTGAGGAATCCAAACCTGAAGTTTTCTAACACCAACCAAACATTACAGCCAGTAGAAGGTCTGGATCCTAAAAACTGAGCTTCATCCAAAACAAGTTTAGGGATTGGGAAAAAAAATCTATTGAATCTTTTCACAGAAAGTTTTAAAACAAAATCCAACAAAAGATTTCAACTTGAATTTTGTTTGGTATTTTGCTCACTTCACCCTGCTATGGAATGTAACAAGTCTAGTAGAGTTATGGGGATGTTCCTTCCTTTACTATTTTCATGTCTATTGTTTCACTTACTCAACAAACTTCCTTCCAATTGGGAAACTTAGGGAGCAACAAAGCATCATGACTGTGGTGCCCTTAAGACTCATGAAGTTACAGAGCAGGAAATGAGCTCTTTGTATGTGAAGATGGCTGGACACTATAAAATTTTCTGGTACTCTCTCTTAAAAGGAGGAAAAAACTAAAAATATAAAAACTATTTGACCCTTATTTTTAAATGAAATTCATTTCATGTCAAGCCCCACGATGGAATTGCAACAGCATTGTGACATTTACTTTTAATTAGCTTTCTATTTTTTTCACCTGCTGTATTCACCGCTCTATCAGAGCTGATGTGCATGAGTTTTTCTTGCACAGCACTTGCAAGAACTTGGACATAGTGGCTGAAGACATTTGAGGATCAGGACAGATTTTACCTTTTAACAGTGAAGTGGTAGAAGCTAGGACAGTGTTATCTATCAGAGCAGGGCCCATTCACATGTGGAACTGATGGATTTCCAGTGTGTTGGGGTAATTCCCCGATTAACTTCCTAACAATTGCTTTGTCTGCTTTTCTCCCATATTCATGTCACTTCTTCCTTCTATCACCTGTATGTCCTTCCCCATTTTGCTGCCTTTTCTTTGTCTTTCTTCACCATCTCTTTGGTCTCAAATGGGTAGTCCTCACTCTTTATCAGTGCACTTCCTTCAACATAACGAACCTTACTGGTGCCAGCATTAGTTATCTAGGCTTAAAACACCTATAGAAAAAAAATCTTTAATGGAGTTTCTCCTTTTGTGCTGACTGTGAAATGCAAAATACTCCTCCTGAGCAACACAGCCCAAGGTCTCAGTACTACCACTTTTTCATATCCATCTCAATTCCTTGCTGCAGGAATTCTACCTAAAAATTTATTAATCCCTTGCTTGTGTCTTCTTTTTTCTCTCCAAAAAAGGAAATAACCTACTTCAAGAGACCAAAGATTCCTCACCGCCCAGGAGTCATGACAAATGCAGCCCTGGGGAGGAGCGGTGGCTCTACGTTAGCCAAAGTATACACTGAAATGCTGTTCTGGTGCTTATGGTTTCCAAAGAAGTGTCATGTGGCAAAGATGTCACTTGGTACTTGATAGTTTAATCAAAACCCTCAGGGGTAGCAGACATTAATTATCTTGTAGTCCAAAAACATTATTCCCTTCCCACAGTGACATCATTTTAGCATGACAAACGCATCTCCTTTCACTTTTCTGACTGGAAAGCTAACACCAAATAATTCATCAACAGTATCATTTTTTCTTTAATAGCATTGTTGCTCGGGTGGAAAACATTGCACAAATGAAGCATATTGCCAGGATCGTGGAGGCAAAAGTCAGGCCTCCAAAACAGACTGAAGCCTCTCCCATCGTGCCATCTTTTCCTTAGCGGTTGTTAAGCAGCAGGTTATTCTCAGTTCCTACTTAGCTGTTGGAAACTAACCTTGGCATTGGGATCCTTTTACCCACTAACAGATGTTTACCTCTCTGTGAGGTGACTTTTCAGATGCCAAGTGCTTGACGTTCTCCTTGGGTTTCCATTTAAAAGTGCTCTGCTGAGGCATAAACTTACTGCAGTTTGCAGGGAGACACTAATTCAAATGTGCATAAACATTTTGGCAGCAGTCAGAAGGCCAGGCTGGTGCTGAGGTTTTACACTCACCTTTAACACATGGTTTTGTTTACAGATGATAATTTTGTCTGGCTATACCCAAGAGACATCAGCATTTCTAAAGCATCTCTAGGTATCCAGGAAAAATGCCAGACTCTATCAGTCACCCTCTCCTGGCAGCAGCATTAAAATCCAGTGTTTGATTATTTTTCAGGTTTATGCCTTGGAGGAGGCACCCAGGGGCAGTTTCGGCATGGAACTGGCAGGGGGGTTCATCCCCAGGCCTATGGCCTGCAGGTGCTGCTGCCAACAGAGCTCCTGCGCAGGGCGGCACGGGAAAGCTACAGCGTCCCTCAGGGCCCTGCCAGTGCCCTGCAGGGCTCCCCACCCTGCCCAGGAACCCATTTCGTTATCCCCTGGGGCCATCAGTCCCTGCCCCAGCAGCACCACAGCAAAGCTGGTCTCCAGCTCCCCACAGCCTTGCCCTGCCTCGCCGCAGCCCCTCCCTAGGAAGGGGCCTGATGCCCGGAGCTGGGGCTGCCCCAGTGACCCCCCGGCTCCCTGCTCCTGGCCAGGGCGGCAGGACAGACCCTAGCTGCCAGGCCTGGCAGCAGTAAGCAGTGCCACAATCAGCAGTATCCAAAAGGGAGGCTCTTGCCAGTGGCCCATCAGGCAACAAAAGCACCCTGGCACCATTTTAGCTGAGGGAAACAGAATGAGCTCTTGGAGCTGCTGTAACGCGGTGACAGCTACCAGCATGGCTTTCATTTATTTCTGTGAATGTCCTCACGTGCAGCAATTGCTATGCAAGTGGCACGTTTCATTGCAGTCAGCTCAGTTTTTGCTTTTAGCTGGAAACTTCTTGGATGGCAAGAGTGTTTTCAGAGTAGCTGGTGAACTATGGTTTGCTGGAAATGGCTGTTTCAGTGGTCATGGTCCACCATGCCTGGGCCAGCACCCCTGCACAAGGTCGGCAGGTGTCATCCTAGGGGAGACCCTGCAGTACAGAGTCAATTTGGGAATAACGCCTGTTGGGACGACTGCCCCTCCTATACGTAGCGAGACTGCGAGAGAACGTCTGACTCCCAAGGGCAACGCAAAGCTGTCACACACGCTCCTCTGGAAAGCCGGGCCCTCAGCAAGCACACAGGCATTTAAAGCAGGTGCAAGCATGGGGTTAGATGGTATTTACAGGTGGCTGTGTGTAGAGCAGGCAGGCGAGAGAGACGCAGCACCCGCTCCCAAGGAGCACTGCAGCTTCTGGCAGGGGTGTGCAGACTCTGCACGGTTCCTCAGTGGGATGCTTGGGAAGAAGAAACGAAGTGTGAGACACAACAAAGAGAGACTCTTAGCCATAAAGCTAGCAAGGGGTGAATGAAAGCAGGGTGGAAATGACAGATTTTTGTCTTGACATACAAACACAGGGATTTCCCCCTTTCACGTGGAAGTGAGAGCTTGGCCATGCGTGGCCAGATATTGGCATAGAGATTCATATCCCCCAGACTCACCCTCTCATATGAGCATGTTTTATACCACAGACCTGTGTTGCTCTCCAGCACGTTGGCTTTTCTCTACACAGCTGGCAGATAATGTAATACCATGGGTGCCACTTACTTTCACACTGTTTTAGTCCCCCACGCCCACCTTTCAGAGTGATGGTACAGAGTCAGGGAGAGAAGAAAGGGCAAATACCATGAATCACAGCTTTCTCCAGCAGTTCTGCTCTGCATGTCAACTCAGAAGGGTTGGGAGAGGATTTCATCTCCTGCGAGGTGCCATTTTCTCCTCACCTGTATCCGAACATTTGTCTCAAGTTGCAACCCTGTCATCTCACAACCTGCAGTTTTACCTTCACTTGTGCCTTATTGTTCAATATTGTAAACACAATCTTGTTCACTTGACCTGCATACATGACTTCGTTTAGCTCTACTGGGCTTCTCACTCAAGCCTGTGCCATCTGTGGCATAAACAGGCTACTTCCATGTGCTATTTAATTGCACACTAATAGTCCTCTGTCTAGGAAGCCACCACACTGACTCACACAGGGTTTATTTACAAGGTACATTGCAGACAGATGTTTTGGCACTCTAGGCCGACTTGGAAGCTGTGTAGCCATGTTAGAGAAGTGTTAAGCCACAGCTGCAGGTTTATGAGTTGGACTCTGCACCCTGCTAACTACAGTCACAGCCTGGAGCACAAGCAGAGGGAGCTCCTATCTGCTGGTGAGTGACCACATAGCTATAGATATAAGGAAGTGAATAATAAGAAGAAAAGCCACGTACAAAAACTTGCCGGAATGAAGACATCTGATACGTTTTACTTAGTTGAAGAGTATAAAGTTCAAAGATGGCAACTTTAACTTTATGAAATCCAGCAATGAGGAAGTAAACATGTATCACTGTAATAAGGTTATTAATCATAGCTGGATCAAAGGTCCTGTTCAAAGTGAACAGGATAAGGTAGTAAAGACTATCTGTGGAAAGTGAAACATCACAAAGAAGCAATCGAATGGGTTATCAAAATAATTGATTTTTGGGTGACAGCTTGATCTGCATTAGTGGGGGAAAAAAAGTGGTTTTTGACAGTAGCACCTGTAGGTCAAAACAGTCTGAAGTTTATCCTCTGTTTTATGAGACTGAGTCAAATTATGTGCAACAAGCCTCAGATATGGAGAAAAATCCAGTGTCACAGGATACCAGGGCAAGGTATCCTCTGAGCTCTCAGAGTCTTCCAGGCAACTGCCATGCTCAGTCCTCACACCATCACTGGTGGTTCGTCTTTCCTCACCCTTCTTCCCCTTCCTGCTTCCCAGCATCTGGTGCTGTCATTACTGATTAGGGTATATTTAATGTTTAGGTGACCTAAGTTGCTCCTTCATGGCTGGTAGCCACCTCCTCCCCACCCTCAGCTAAGACGGAATACTTTACAACAGATGAAAAGTGTGCATGTACCATTTGGACTATGAGATTTAATTGTACCCCTCCAGAGATGTTTCAAGGTGAGCTATTTTACTTTACCCTAAACTTGATCAGAAGCACGCATTTAGATACAGATTTACCTCATTCCGTCTTAGGGAAAATAAGAACAGAGGGATAGGACAACAGAAGACTAATGTGTGCACCATCTTAGCAGTGCTTGGCACTACCATAAGATTTAACTAGTCCTAAACTTTTCAGGTCCCTCATCACCTGGAAGAGGAAGCGCAGTCTGCCTTCCTTCCATGTCCTGACTTTGCCTTGTAGCTTCAAGGCTGATGCTGTTAAATCTTAAAGTCCTTTTCTTCTGATTTTCTTCCCCAGAGTCTCCTTTCCCTTGCAGGCTCACCTGTAATGCACATCAGGAAGTGGTGGTAAGCCCACAAGTCTCAATACTTGAATTACTAGCCAGGCATCAGCGAGTATCTGCCTACACACAACTACACATCTGCAGGAAGGAAGACTGAAATCACCACCTGCCCAGCCGTAATTCACAGTGTGGCATAAGTAAAAAGGCAAAAGGTACATATAACGTGCAAAAAGAAGTCTCTGTCTTACCACTTAGGTGTACATGGCAACTAAGGGAGCCCATACATGGTAAAAATCAGTTTAATGTAGGAAGTCTCTTATGTGACGAGGGAGCTATAATGTAGCATACTGTCTTTACATTTTTCTATGTACTTGAAGGATGTGTATCTGGAGTGGTTTCACATTCTCAGTGTATAAAATCTAATTTTATGTTTACTATTCAACAGAAGCCAAATTAATTCAGTGTCCTGCATCAACAACATACTTTGATAATCAAATTATGTATTTAATACTAGCCCATAGAACATGAGCTCTGACAGGTCCAGTCTCCTCTTAGTCCCCAGTGAAGTCCACAGTCTCATTCAGTCTTGGATTAGACTTGAAGGACTGCACATAATAAAAGCATGCATGCAGAGAGAGGGCAGGAGAGCTGCAGCCTGCACACTGGACTGTGTTGTGAGAGTAGCTGAGGACTCTGCAAGCACAATGTCAAGATGCCCTGAAGGTGTTACAAAGCGATACCATATTAAGTAAGGCCACTAAATTGGTTTCATCCATTTTGACAGTCTCAGTTCTCCACAGATAGAGGGAGGGAAAGAAAGCATTGCAGGCATGGAACAGATCTCTAGGCACCATCCAATCTATTTGCCCACCTTATTACTTCTAGTTTTTAAGACAGGCTTGGAAATTTAAATTATTCCTCTCTTCTTTCCTGTATTTGAAGATTTAAATACCTCCTCAATTTGGTTATTTGCCATAGGTATGTTTTGGGTTCCTATCCTCTTAAAAGCAAAATAAAACAACAAATCACATATCCTAAGTATTGTTCAATCCCTCCTGGGGTCAAGCAGTCTCGCAGAGCAAGCTATTACACAGGGAGGACTACATGATGTGCAGACTCGATCTGCCCCTGAACTGTGTGTGTAGCACCGGGCCAGCAGCGTGCTGAGCCACGGCTCCATTCCACGGACACACTTTCCACGTTTATTGTTCTTGATTAGAAAAACATTCCAAATTTTAGAATTGACATTTAAGACTGAATAAAGTTCCAGTTTGGTTTTATCAGGGCAAACTTTAAAATAGACTGTCTATTAGCCTTTGTTACTATATTTCTTTTATGAGTGTGAGTGGGAAGAGCATTAAGGAAGGCCATAAATCAGATGCATACTTCTGGTGAGTGCAGGAAATCCTTTAACCTTTATGCTTCATAGAAATAGGAATAAATGTGCATTTATTCGTATTGTCTACATTTTCCGAAACATCACCCGAGGAGGCATTTCCAGAAGCAAAATGATCAGAAGAAGAAAACAAAGGCAACAAAAAAAATCCCCCGAAAACACAGCGGTGCCTAAAGCACCAATTAAAAGCCATTGCCTGCTACTCATATAAGACAGAAGAAGAGACAAAAAAAACCTCTGCATTTTTATTTTCTTTTGGGTTTTTGGGCTGGGCGTGGGGGATAAAGAAAAAAAAAAAAAACCACAACACAAAAAACCCACACCATCGTACTGAGACTTGAGACAATTCTCTTAACACCGATAGCATGCAAGCATGTCCATTGGAAAATAATCTGCCCTTAGCGACTAACTCCCAGCAGAAAACTCGGCTACTTGCCAAAATGTAAATATCCCTTCATGTATGCAGGAAATAATTTTCAGCTCACCCAGAGCTGGTCTAGCAGGATGGGAGATTCTGAGCAATGCACCATCCATATATTCTTATTGGAATGGGTTAAAAGGCACTCACAGCAGCAAGTTATGGATGACACCAGCAAGAATTTAAGCATGCAGCATAATGGTAAAGCAATTAATAAGAGCAGTGGATAACAATTGCACAAAGGAGGAGTGTTTTATTGCTGTGAAAGCGGGGGGGGGGGGGGGGGGAAGCCTGGCATGGAAGGGACATTCCTTCAGTTCCTCTCAAAAGTTTGAAAAACCTCTGGATAGGAAAATAGTATTAAGCAGCCAATTCTTTCCACATTTGGCTAAGCCCAATACCCAAAATACACAGAACACTACTTCACTTTGAAAGGATTGCAATACTCCTATCTGAGTCATCTGAAAGCAAATAAAATGAGACCTAAACAAATAAACCTAATTGTGCATGGAAACAAATCCAGCTCTCCAGCTTGGCCATGGCTTTGTTTTTGTTAGTTTAAACCCTGCATATGCAGTTTTAGTGGCATCAGGAGTTATACAAATATTGACAACAAATTGCCAAATGTTGTTTTTTTCCCCTCAGTGCACAGCGTGAAGAAGCTGGGGGAATGCTTCTAGGAACCTTCCCTAGTGCACTGAACCAAATCACAGCTTGATGGGATCCGCTCCAGCCTCTTCTCTGAAGGGTAGACACTAATGAGATTGAGCTTGTTGATCGTTATCGTCAAAGACTCTTATTTTTCACTCGTGAACTCTGCTGAACACAAACCCAGACTTTCGACACGTAGCTCAAATGTTTGCACCATAGCCAGGGCATTGTCACATGCTCTGTCCTCCACCCTGTGATTTGTTGCTAGTTTGTGTCATCCTTAACCTGCTTCTGGTGGTTCGGCCAGGAGAGAAACAAATAAGGATGACGAGTGAGAAAACCAAGCTGCTCTCTGACATCCTCCCTTTAGAATGCGATTGCCACTTGCTGGTTGTGGAGAAGGGGAGCTAGAAATCACTCATGAGATCCTTCTGTCATCTGTCAAAGGCAGATTTTGATCAAGTTGGTCTGAATCCTTAGCAGCTCACAAGGAGAAATGAGAATATGTCAAATCTTGATCTACTGCAAGCCAAAGTTAGCAAAAATATATTTATGTTTGACTTTTAAATGAAGCCCAGACTTTCTTCTCGCACAGAGCCAAGGAAACAACACATTTTCTTCTTCTTTGCCTCACGTTCACAAGACACCTAGAACTTTCATTATTCTAGGTGGCTGGATAACAAGGTTTCCATTTTGCAAAAACATAAACTTTTAATCTCAGGTTAAAAAAAAAAAAAAAAAAAGAAAAGGAAGAATTTTAGAATTGAATGAAGACCCTGAGAGTTTTCACACAAAGAAACCACAGAAATCAGACTCCTGCACCATCCTCGAAAGCCCAACAGTTAAGACACTTATCTAAAGTACTGGAGAGATGAACTTGTATTCCTGTTTTTTTTCTAATTCATCCTGAGAACTCACAGCTTCGTCTTGTACATCTCAAAGATCACCCAACTACCAGGTTATTGAACACTCCACAATGAACTTCTCTCTCTTTCTCTCATTTTCATCAGAAAGTGCATGCGATGCGTAAGAAACTCCCATAAGAGTTTCATCACAAGCACTGAATTTCCAGGAAGAGTTTTAGGTTTTAGTTTTAACATCTCCAGCAAAAAAGTTCTTGACTAGTTGTATATCTCTTAGCTTTCACTATTATAAAATCCACTTTTCAGTTGTTATAGCATTATATATTGTGGGGTTCCCACGGGACAATGGTGGGAACGAGGTACTGAACGAGCTATGTCCAGGCATGTCCAGGGGGTGGTAATGGGGTGGTAATGAACTAGCCAATCATAATAAAGAACAAGGACTTTGGCTATGAGAAAAATAAGATATGGGGAAGTTGAAAAATAAGAAAGAATGCTGCACCTGCAAGATATAGCTTTTTAGCATAAGCCAATCAGAACTAATATAGAGGCGTGTGAACAAAGCATACTAACCAATCATAATAGAAATGACATGTACACAGAGTGTGTACAAAAACAGAATAGTATAAATGTACCCTCAGATACGTAAATAAACGAGATCTGCTTAATGATCATATTGGTCTGCGTGCGGTGTCTCTGTGCCCTCTCGCGAACACTGACAATATACTATTAGTATGTTCAGTAAGACCTCAGTGTATTCAGTAAGACATTAATGCAGAAGCATCTACACGAGCTTTCTGTATTGCATTTCTTATCATGGTGCAAGTGTTCCTAAGGACTTGCACAGTGAAGGGTGAATCATTAAATTGGTAGAGGAAGGCATAGTGGAAAGGCATGAGAACTTGTGGGTTTGTGAGAAAGGGGAGGAAAAAAGATCCTCTCTATTTCACTAACTCTGGACCTTCATAAAAAAAACAACACAATGCTTGGGACTGTTCATGCTGTGAGCAAACACTGAAATATGACAAGGCATCAAGGCATGTTGCGTTACATGATATTCAGGCAGCTGCTGTGATGGCAGTTTCAATCCACCAACTGCTGCAACGAAACAAATCTGAAATGTAAAAGCTAGATTTCCACTAAAATATTTCATTAATATTACATGCATGTAAGTCAGGGAACTCAGACTACTAATCCCCACAGCTACCCTAAGTCAGCCCTGGAGGACAAAGCAACAACGCAGCTGCACAGACGGAGCCACAGAAGGTATTCTAGGTTTCAGTTTGCTGACTGGAGCATGAAAAATTTCTCTTAACAATGTTTTGTTAGTGTATTTTCTTTGAAAATTGTTGAAGGGGGAAAATACCTGTTGCTTTTCTGTGGAATGCAAGCATGAAATGACTGCACATGAAGACAGCCAGATATAGCCAAATTTGTACAAACACCTACTAGTGGAAAGTCCCGCCCTGTGCAACAGACCTCAGCAACATGCTTTAGGTCAGAGGAGGAGAAAAGAGCAGAATCTTCTTCTGTCCTTGATTGCAATTTGGACACCAACAAACTTCATAGCATATACCACCCTTGAAACCTGGCCTGCGCTAAAAAGAGTCCCATCCCTCTCTGGAGCCCCACCGTCCAGTCTGTCAGTACAGGGGTGGGTTGCCATACACCCTTGCAAGAGGTGCAGACATGTTGTGGACAGCACCACAGCCTTGCTTGCCCCATCTCAGCTGAAATACCCTGGAGGTACCACACCATGGGGGAGGGAGAATGATCACCAGAAGTCACCACCAAGGCAGGAGAATTTCACTTCCTAGTGAAATAAGAGAGAAGGCAGGAGGGCAGGTTTTGTCTGATTTAGCAAAGCACCTTCTCTTCATGGAGAGATTCATTCAAGCCACTTTCAAATTTCCAGAGATTAAAGCAACAGGGAATGAGCAGAAGTATAAAGGAAAGTGGCATCTGAAGCTGTCGGTAAAACAAGGCAACATATGTCTGGATAACAGATCACTGGACATAAAGGGCACCTCACCAGCCCGCTCTCTCCCTCCTTCTCACACACTCACCCACTCTTCCCTGGGCTCTGTCCCTTCTTGAGCACTGAGGCAAGTCAATTAAAACCAAATAAAACCTATAAATATCACACATAGGAAGGAGGCTGCCCTCCCAACGCTGACAGCTGCTACTGCCAACCTGAACTGCACAGGGGCACAGAGTGTCATCCCTCCTGACCCTCCCCTCCCACCAGCTCCCTCACCCAGCAGCTCCCAAGATGCGGAGATGTCAGGCTCCCACAGCAGCACACAAACTCCCCCTGAGCATGACAAGGCAAACTGTCATTTTCCACCCTGGCTGCCGTTGTGGGTGGTCACGTCGGTGTCTGCTCGCATTTGTGCGGTGCTGGACGCTGTGGGGTGTACAAACCGTTCCATACAGCACACGGAGGGAAAGGTCCCGTGCAGAGAGAGCCATGCCAGCAAGATGTTAGGAAGCTTCATTTAGCAGTCAAGTTACTGTATAAAACCCCTGGTCTGTATTCGACTTGGCACGTCTGAATTAGTATAAGGAAAAATCATACTTCTCAGTTCATGAAAACACATGAAGAATGGCTACTAGCAAGTCTACGCACTTTATCTCGGGGTTTTATCAGTCGCCCTTCTGCTTGGTATTTGCCACGTTTAACTGTTTCTTACAATCTTCATTGTTCTGTTTAAATAGCTTTCACTCCTTCCTCTTCACTTTCTAGGCCACCTACTTGTTTAATATCTGATCTTCCTGTGCTAATTATTTGACTGCTATTTCTGAGACACTTTATAGAGTTATTTACCTTGCTGAAGTGACATAAGTTCTTCCCCCCCCCGCCCCATCCACCCCCTGTCTGTCTGGTTTCCCCCCTCTAGTCTGGCTGAAGTGACAAACTCTCTCCCCTAGCCAAACATTTGTTTTTACAAGGTATTTTTATGCCATCACCTCTTCCCTGCATCTCCCCCGCCTACCCACCACAAACATATGCTGTGGTGGGAGGACATTCTGGTTTCACATCATTTGCAATGTTAAGGTGACAAATTTCCCCTCCTTGGAGTTATATTTTTTTTCAAGATCTGGTTTGTAAAATGCAAATGGCAAAGGGCTAGTTTCTCTTTGCCGTTCTTACCCTGTGCGTGGAGATGTCCTTCTTTGCTTAGAAGAAATCAGTGGAAGAGAAAGCAAAACCCACTTGATTTATGTTACTTGAAACCTATTTATGCTATAAAAACATTCAAAAATACACAGAAATAATACTGTCTAGGTTGGAGATTCCTTTTATTCATCCCAAGAAGGATGGGAATGGTGAAGATTTCCAAGAAAGTAGGCAAATGTAACCACCCTACTGACTTCATTAGTCTATCACAGTCTGGTTTTCCCTGTATTAAAATGCACATGCAGTCACATTCACACAGTAAAAACAACCTCAAGTGCTCTAAGCATCAGGCTTGGAACCATGAAAAACATGACTGTGGCTTCATCATACCCAATTAGGGGTACATGTCCTCAGCAGTGATTTTGGTATGGTGGAGAAATGCCTAAGCCATCTTTAAATTAGGCAGGAACAATCTAGTTAAAACAGCACAGAGCCCAAATTGGGTTCAGCCACTCTAAATATTTACCCTACTCTGAGCTAGAGGTTGCAGGGGCATGCATACTACCACAACTGGAGAACTTCCAGTACCTACATTCACCACTGCAAAGCTAGGTCTGATGTGCTAAACATCCTGGTCATTCTAGCAGCATACATGCACGGAATGGGCGAAATTAAGACTGTTTATAAAAAGACGGAATTTACATGGCAGGATGGCTGAAAAATGCTTTTTATACGGAGACTGTATCTATTCAGCACACGCCATTGGACTTTTTGAAGCAGGATAAAGCCTTATTCCCTGTCCCAGGACCAAACTGAATATCGTTTCAGCATGTCAGCTGCATTTGAATTCCTGTTTTATGCAGGACTTTCAGTGGCAACACAAGACAACCAAAAAAAAGTATGCACCGATAATGCATCTTTGTTAATTTAAACTTGTGATTTTGTCTCATATAAGAAGGGCAAAGAAAGATAAATTTGAAAAACAAAACAGGGTGGGTCAACTCACTGCCAGCAGCGGGGGGAACAAAATGGGAAAGTACTAGACAGTGAAATTTATTTATACTGTGTGGCAACAGGCTCCAGAGAACAAATTATTAGCAGAAGGAGCCAGTCACAGCACATGCAAGGCTTCCCTCAAATCAAACAGATACGGCTGTCACTGTGGGCAACCAGAGAGCAAAGCGAACGAAACAGAGAGGAAAAAACCCTCTCCACAGACTGAAAACATTTTGTAGTTAAGGGACTCAGAGCAGCAAGTGGGTAGGGCCTTTTGTTTCACTTCTTGCAAGGTTCTAGCAAGGTCATTTGGGGGAAACGTCCGCAGAAAACCACAGGAGTGAGCTGAGCAAAGGAGGAAAAGGGAACAAGGCAAGTTTCTCAGTACAAAAGTACACAAGTTGGAAGGATGGGAGCTGTTTGTCCATCCCAAGAATTTTCAGAGATTGCCCGCTTTTGCATATTGTGGAAAAGTAAGCAGAGGACCACCAGACCAACACAGAGGAGCCATCCACCAGAACTATCTGGGGATATGTTGGAGAGGAAGAGCCATCCCCCAATCATCCTGCAGTTACCCGTCTCCGGGGCTCTGCTGGAAACTGTTCAGGGCCGTGCCGTTCTGCTTGCTCCTAACTCATCGCCTAACCCCTGGCACATACCCAGAAACAGGTGATATTTATTTGGCAGCACATTCTTTACTAGAAAAACAGTATGAAATCCCTGTATTAACACCCTCCTGTTGGCTAAAGATGCAGTCCTCTTCTGTATGCCACAGAAGACTAACAAGTGACCTCTGGATCTCAAAATAAGCATTCAAAGAGGTATCTGGTCCATGAGGAAAATACGCATGCACATGAAGAGACTACTTCTCTTCCTTCTGGGTCACTGGACGTTTCCCTGTATTAGACATTAGCTGAACATTCACTCAGCAGGTAGACATGGCACAACCTAGCCTGAACCTATTTTCACTACTGATAATCTACTCAGTATTTCACTTTTTCCATTTCCCTCCCCTCAGAAGCAGCAGTAGAAAAGAGAGATATATCTTTGTGACTTGTCTTTTGTCGTCAGCCCAAGTCTTAGATTTTTTTTTTCCCCTCCTAAAAATAAGACAAATGTATCTTTACACTAAAGTGACTGCCACTCACATGCACCTACCTAGCTAGCCATGCAGTGGCCTGGTCAGGTCCTGTTACCAACGCAGCTGTATCAGCTTGAGCTCGGCACCAGCTGCAGAAGCCACCTATGCAGCTAAGGAAACACTTGGCCAAGTAGCCATAGCAGTGCCAAACTCAGTGTAGGCTATGTGGATGGCAGTATCCAAAAGAGGCAGCAAAAAGCTGGCTCAAATATGTCTGCGAACACTGGCATTAGCCTAACTTTGTTAACGCTTTCAAAGCATTCAAAGATTTTGGATGAAAGATGCTGCATCAGCACAAAAGCATTCCCGCAGCAGTAAACACACTTGGCTGGACCACTGCCTTCTCTTGAGCTCTGATTTCCTTCAAGTAAATACAGTCATTTATTGCATGTTTCACCTCCTCGTGGAACATCTGCTGTCTGTGAGGAGCCAAATAGCAGACAGACTCTCAGTCCTCCTGAGATACCTCTGGCTAACGGCACACAGAGCTTTCCTCAGAGGCCAGCATGTCACTGAACAGTTGGCTTACTATAAACCACCGCATGCTGTAGGTGTTTCCAGCTGCCTCACGCTGCATTCGTGTCACAACCCACGTTCCTGAGGAGCCTGTGCAGTCTGAGCCATGCTTTATACCTACCCTGGGAGCAGTATGTTTCCTATAAAGCAGTTCTTTTCCATCCACAAAGCAGAAAATTAAGAGAAAAATCACTGGCTCTTGAGGGAAGGTCAGGAATGGAGTGTGAAAGTAGGGGGGTTGAGTGCTAGTAACACTGCTCAGCTTATTAGGAGAGCATCTCTGCAGAAACAGGGAAAGATATGAAGAAAATAAATAGAGGAAGACCACGAGGATAGGGGTGAAGTCAGAGGATGCCTAATGGTCAAGACACACACAATGAAGAAAATGCAAATGCTGGCTGCAAATGCACTGAGGAATTTAAATTTCATTCAAAACATAGTAAGCCAATGAAAACATTCAAAGGCAAAGGTAGATGTGACAGGAACCAAAGGAATTTTTGCTGTAGTACTGTCAGTAGACTGAATGGAAAGTAAAGAAAGCAGAACTGCAGCAGGCTGGAGGAATTTGGCTGTGAGAAGCCCGGTCTGAGTCAGGCTGCTCACTGTGGAGGAGGCAGTGTTAGAGATGAAGTCTGAGGGCATCACAAGGCTGTGAAAGAAGGAGAAGCTGGAGCAACCTTTGAGTGACATGAGGAAAAAGTAACACAAATTGCTCCTCCAAAATATGGAATAGGTTAAGGGAATGCCCAGATTCTGTACAATGTACTTTAGGAGAAGGTGACCCAGACTCTTATCAGTTTAGATGTCTGTAGAGTCTGGTTACATTCACTGTCTGCAAAGGAGCTGCTCTCAATTTACACGAGCTTAAACCTTGTCCCCCTCCATAGTCCGTGTTACTGATCTCAGTTTTAACCATATAATGGGTTCAAGCAAGAGCACGAAGTCATGATAATCCAGCCAAGAATTCCTCAGTGCTCCCTCCCACCCCGAGAAAAGTTTTGGATATCACAAACACATAATGCCAGATGGTGGCACGTAGACCCCTGTGCTAAACTAGTCAAAGCCCAGCAGCGGAGGCTTTTCCTACATATCTGAGAAGGTAGACTCACATCTATTCCCTGTTTCAGTTTTTGAAAGTTTGAGGAGAAAGAGTTGTGGGTTTTAGATTTTTTTTTTTTTAATCTTTAGCCAAGCTGTTTGTTTTATATTAACATGTTCTAATTGTCTGGCCTATCCAGTTTAATATAGATATGTGTTTCTGCACCCCTCCATCCAACTATGTTAGGAAGCTTGCCTCACTCTAAAATAGAACAGGATAGATATATCATTACCTTTTATTCAAGGCTGAACAGTGGGACCTGCTTCCACAAGGGCAAGATACACCCAACTAGCCAAACAATATCTTGTCTATGGGACAAGCAGAAGCTCCTCACTGCCACTGGGCTCTGCACCTGTAGAGGCTCCTTACCTCACACAAGGCCAGCTTCACTGAAGTTGTTTGCCTCAGTGTAAGGCAGCAAATGGTTCTTGCACCTGCACCACATTGCCTGCAAGAACACAATCAGCTCCAGGACTCACACTACCAATCTGAGCTCCAAGGAGTGGGGACAAAGCAGAGCACGCTTAGGGAGCTAATGAGTAGAAGAACATGCAGAAGTGTGATTCTGGCTAGAGGGAAACTGAGGGCTTTACGTTCCTACATGTTAAAGAAAAAGCTTTTACTCCTTGTAACAGGCAGTATGCAGGGACTGACTTATTTTGAGAGTCAGCCTCTCCTTGGATAAGTACACCACATGAAGTGTGAACAGGAAGCCAGAAGCGTGGGCAGAAAGCAACTGTGGTCACTCATGTAGTCTGTACAGGTCCAGTGCACAAATAAATGTATAAAAGTGACAACAGCTTTTGGAGGAGAGAACTGGAGAAGATGACCCAAAGGCAGGGAAGGCGATCTTGTCATTGGCACACTCTACAGGCACATGAAGGACTAATGGGCTAAAACTTCGATCCTTTGCATCCCCGTGAGGGTTGTAAACACCTAACTATTGGCTAGTTTTGGGGAGGGAACACTCATTCCCATATCTTCGCACAACAAAACCTTCAAAAGGTTTGTTTCCATCCCTGTGTAAAGAAAGGAACATCATTATAAATCTCAGGATTTCAAGGAACAGAACAATTGTTTACGACACATGTTTGTAAAGAAAATAGTCCAGTTGCGTCAAAGTACGTAATTTAACCTTACAGTACAAAGGTAAAGAGCCTTCAAACTGGATTGTTGAACTAAGAGCCAGCGAGGGCTACATTTTAACCTTGTGTTCAGAAAAATCTTCACCATAACTCTAAGGAGGCTCACTTTCCCCACCTACTGGTCAATGGGAAGACTGGCTTGACACTACAATCAAAAGCATCACCACTGAGGCCCCGATTCAGTCGAATTCTCAAGTTCTCATTTCTAACTTTAAACAGATGTATAAATGCCACTGACAGTAGCACTTCAGTAAGCACATAAGTGCTTTGCCGAGATAGAGCTTAAGGCTGATTATTTATCATGGCAGGAATAGGGTAATGACTTCTTTCATTCTGAAAATGCATTATTTTCAAAGAAAATACTAAGACAGCGTGTTCAGTAACAGTGGCTTGTTAACCACGAAAAATTAAATAAATATGCCTTCTTTTGTTCTGGAGTAGTCTGAGATCATTTAATACTATAAAATAGCAGCCTGCAGAACCCTTGTCACAAAGCAGCCATATGCATTGCAGCTCAGTAAGGTCATCATAAAGTTACCATGGCTTCTTCAGGATTTTTTTTAGAAGTATTTATTTACTAAATAGCAAGTCTGATTTCTTAAAGGCCTGTTGACCTTGTATTTTCCATCACTGTATGCAGTGGATCCATCCCTCTGAAGTCAGACTGTTCATTCAGGGGACAGGCTGGAGTCTAGAATGAGTGTGAAGATTGAGTTGACTTGAAGAGGCCTTTTATTCTACCCCAGGTAGGAAGACTTATATGTCTTGCTTTGAGCACGTGCCTCACTCTCATCCACATTCTTTGAGGGCAGCACCTGCATGCATACTGTAACACCTCTCTGTTCCATGATTCCCACACTGGTTGCAGGTCTGATCAGGTGTGCCTAGAGAGAAGCTGCAGCTAACAGAAAGGCCACCAAAAAGCCTGGCAGCAAGCTACCCACCAGGTAACCCAATATACTTGCAAGCTAATTCACCATGAGATCTTACACCCAGCCATGCTCTCTCCACATGACCCCAGCAAGCCTATGACAGTTTGCTTAGGCAAATACTCAGTATGCAAGTAACTACACTTCCTGCAGGACACACAAGTCTCCTGCCCAAAGGACTGCCACGTCTTGAAAAGTCTAAGCAGAGACCGGACTAAACTATCAGCATGTCTATCTAGGCTCAGGCATGAAAATTCACAGAGGAGTTATTGTCACAACCACAGCTGAGAATCATGAACCATCATTCTCAGCAAGCAGAGCCCAACATTGTCTTTAGGAAGCACAGGTGGCAAAGCACAAGTGCAACCATCTATCTTAAGGAGCCATGACTAGCTACCCAGCAAACTCTGTGAGAATAAACTGGCCACAGAGAAGAGACTGTAAAGGAGGAGGAGGAACAGCATCACCACTGAGGCTCATTCATCTCAGGTGACAAACCTGAGAAGCAATTATGACTACTTTTAAATACATCATTCCTATAGCAGGCAAGGAAAGAAGTCAGGGGCAGTAGATCTAGACCTCCTGGTATACCAAGTAACGTCTTGTACATGAGAGTTCATAAAGCACATGCACTGCTCTGTAGATCATCACGAAAGGTTGATCCTTAGTCTCCTCCCAGAAGTATATTTTGGGCCGAGTTATTTATCTTAAGGGTATGGTCAAATGTTTCCAAAATCACTAGAGTCCAAGACTCTATAATGGAAAAACCTATGGATGATAATATCTTGGAGCAAATGCTTGCATAGCCTCACAACTGCAGTGTAAACTGGGATCCAGCATTTCTAGCTGACATCCCTAGAGAGGTCACAAAAATGGCCAAGAGATTTCTCAGATGAAGCATGTAATAGCTAGCACCTCAGTTACCCAGGGACTGGGGTAGAAGAAACACTGTCCGAGTCCAGAAGCATCTGCAAGGAAAGTCCACTGAAGACAGACCCTGAGGGCTACCTCCCTGAGTTGTCTGAGCATCGCAAGCCTGCTGGGAGATTCCCTGCAGGCACACAACTACCTGGCATACTTGCAAACAGCTGATGGCTAAGGTGTCACCCAGGATGGTGCACAGAGAGAGATGTGAACTACAAGCAGTGCCCAGAACTGCCTGCAGTGTAAGGTGGCTTCCTCAAGGGCAGGCGCTTTGGGAGTCCTGTAGCTAAAAACGGCTGGCTTCCTCAGTAATTCCTCAGCTGTGTGTGACCAGTAGCACAACTTAGAGTATTTCAGTTCTTCAGCCTATAAAATGCTGAGTGATGGAAGAGGGGCCAGAATTTACACCTGAGGAAACAGGTGTCAACTGTGCCTGGGCTTGTGAATTCATGCACAACTCCCCACGCATGAAGACCCACCCAGAGAAACGTACCTCCCATAAGCTCGGGCTTCCTCCCTCCTGTGAGGATGCACAGCACTTAGCTCCCCAAGCAGGCACCCCCAGAGCAAAAGCTTCAACCCTGCCATGCTGGGGGGGACCCCCTGAGACCAGCTGGTCAGGTGGAAGGTGCTAGAAAAGGAGCCATAACAGGTAGTTGTGAAAGAGGTGACACTCCTGAAGAAAGATGCTGACGAGATGCCAGCCCAGTTTTACTAGCTACAGGGTAGTATCGCTCTCAAAAGCGGCCTCCACAGAAAAGGGTCAGACTTCACCAATTCTCTAGTCCCTCATGGCAGACACCTTTGACAGGCCAAGTTCTGGCTTGTTAGGCTGGGAAAACCCATTCTGTTCCCTATACAAGGCCAGATTTAGACATCGGACTTATATCATGGGCCCAAATCTTATTATGTCAGTCCGAGCTGATAAATAATCTAGAAACTGGCAAAAGCAAATGTTTGGCAAGAGCCTTGCATATAAACCAGACTTTAACTGAAAGCTATGACCACGACTGCAGATAAACCATTCAGTCTCTCTTTTTTCTGTTGCCATCAATGTACGTGAGACAATCCTCCTCATCCCATAAATCCCCAGTCTCTGCCCCATTATCCATGTTCAGAAACAACTTCAGTTGCTATTTGCATGGCACTGGACAGATTGAGGACCCTTTTTCTTTTTTGTAAAACAAGGCAAATCAAACATCCTTGTTCCTGGTTGAAAATAATTCTATAATTAATTATGTTATATACAATACCTTTGAGGGGGAAAATCTAGCACTATTCTTCTCCGAAGGAATGTATATTCTTGGTTATATAACAGAGTTGAATGCAATTTTTCTTCCCTTTTACCTTTTTCCTGGGAACAAAGTCTTCATTATTCAGCTGTGATCACTCAGGCTACTAGTTGTATTTTTTTTTTTTAAATAATAATGCACAAGAAGAATACAAAGACAGGGTTCCCTAAAGACTGAACCATGTATTTTATATCAAAAGGCAATTTGCTTTCACTGGAAAATAAGCAGCACAGAAAATACTAAACCAGAAGTTTCATTTTACATCCAGAAACTTAGAAGTGGGCAATTATCCTGTTGATTAGTCTCTGTTTTGGAGATTCTTCTGGTGTGCAGGAGTAACTATACCTTTAGTCACAGATATTCTAAAATTCAGAACAAAAGGAATAGGCAACGCAACTAGTGTATCACTTCATGCTACCACCACAAACATTAAGAATATTCTTAAACATGCCACTCACTCACCAGGAAATAAACATCAGAAGGAGCTGGAAATCACAGCTTTGACACCACTCAGCTTTGACACCGTCACTTTCCACCTCCTTCCAGAAGTCCGGCAGCACCTTTCCAAGCACCACCTGCGTCAGGGCACAATGTAACGTCCCATGGGATCAGCCAGCTCACTCTGACACAAAACTAGGCTCAGGTGCTGGAATCAGCCCAGGGGCTGAGTCCCAGCTGGCAAATCTAAAATGACTTCCAGCCCAAGGGAAATGAGAGAGGAGTGGTTGGAAAGAGCTTGTGTAGAGGGCTTCCAAATAGTAGCAGCCCTCCCTTACAGAAACAGCAATACCGCCTAGGCTGAAGATCAATAGACAGCCTGGACTGTTTGAGGTGTGTTGGAGGGATGGTTCTCTTCTTGTCCTGGACTGGGCTGAGCAGCCCTCATTCTGTTGCTGGTGAATAAAAGGAGTTTGCACAAATGTGACTGTGGCTCTTGCTTTGCTGGGTGGAGAGAGGTGTGATTATCACTGGTGCCCCACTACATGGCTGCCTTCCAGCTGCCAAAGCCCTCCTGCCAGTGAGAATTCAAGAGGGAGCATGGCTGGACAGTTTGCCCAGCAATAGCTCCTCACCTCTCCTGGCAGTGCAAACACCTCTTCAAAAGCGTGTTCCATCCATACTCTCACTAGGCAGTAACTGCTGGTTACCACTCCCTCATCTGTGATAGGAAAAGCAAATACAGCTCTCTAGCTTTTCTTTGCATGCTGGACATGTAATTAATGTGTAAATTGCACAGGCCCCTACTCAGATAAAGACTGAGGCTTCACCATGACCCTCCACTTCCCTAAAAATACTGCAGGCTGAATGAAGCCTCCTGACAAGACAGATAAGTCCAGGCAATGGCACGTGTTCCTGCCCAAGGAATGTCTTGGGTCCTTTCCTACACATAATTCCTCTTCAAAAACTCTCTGTCACTTCCTACAACAGCACATATATGGAGCAACATTGTACCAAATACAGTAATTCCCCAGATGCCCAGCCTCTGCAAATTTAAGTAGATGCGGCCCTTCCTTCATTACTTTTATAAAGTATCGCTGTGATGTTTTCTATGATACAAGATGATAAATCCATTAGAATTATGGGAAGACTTTCAACATAACAGCTGGCATTCAACTCAGAAATACTCATGTGAAGCTGACCATAAAGAATACACACTTAGAAGATGCAGATAGTTTTAAGGGCTCTCCTCTGCCATGTTTCTGAGAGAGAAGTTTAATGGTAACAGGACAGTCAACACAAGAGAACAGAGGGTACAACTTTTGTTCCCATCCAGGTAGTATCAGTGAAGCAGACATAAATATTTCCAGACTGCGTGTATGCAGCAGAGGTAACATTTCATAAGCTGTTTCATGCACAAAGGTGACTACTCACCCAGAACACAGCCTTGAAAATATCAGAAGATATTTTCAGACAGTTGGGATCTAAAAATGCTGCTCAGGATCTATTTCAGGACAGACAGACCAGGAGTGAAGAAAGTCCCTATACCATAAGTAGGAACTAAAATATTTACCTTGATTTATCTCAAAACCTGCAGAGGAGACAAAATTTCTGAATCCTGAAAGAATTAAGTGGTGAGGAGCCTCATACCTGTGTAGATATTTGCCCCAAGAGCCAGGTTCCTAAGCAAGGTAATCCTAAATGCTTCTTCAGAATGAAACTGTGTGATTAAGCATTTCTGTTCTACCAGCAGAACACCCAACATGGACAATTCTAGTATTGGAGCTGTCTGCCTGCAAATGTATATAGGAAAAATAATCTAGAAGATGAGAAACCTCCCATAAATTTAGGGCTAGAATTAGAACCTGGTCTTGAAGCTTCATGATAGTCTGAACAGAGGGTAGTATGCAAACTTATTTTATCTTGGAAGATAGTAAATAATAGGAATGAAATATCTTTCACTCTTCTGAGACCTTAGAGATGATCAGAACTTTAGCTAGAACATGCCATCATGGGAAGATTCCTGGAAAAGGGTAGGGCAAAGTGACTGACTGTAAATAGGGCATGAAATTGGATAAAGTAAGTCATCTTTAGAATGTCTAAGATCCAACAGAGCATACAGATCATATTCCAGGTAGTTCCCAAAGGATGGGAGAGTTCACAAATTAATCACAAAGTGCTATCAGTATCATTCCACTAAAACCACTGGCACAATTGAAATATTATATTTTTACCTTTATCTGTCTCTCTTCTGTGATTCCAAAAGATTGAAGCACAGGGAAACTTCTTACCTTCTTCAAAGCAGTCATTATCTGGATGTCATGCCTGCCTTGTCACGAGTCTAAGTGATATGCACCCAATGACCTGTGGAAACCAGAACCAGGTGTAAATTCTTTTGCACCCCCTGAATAATTTTGCTAATGAATGCAGATTGACAAATCACTTAATCACATTTTGTCAATAAGGCTTGCTAACTGCCCTTACTCTTCTGTGAGTTTGATGAGTGGTGGTTTTTCTGACTAAATAAAACCAGCCTTGTGTTCTTGTACTGTTTACAGCAATTTTCTATTAGCTGGGCCTGGTTCTTATGAGCCAATAATCAATGACACAGAGACAGGATGAATATAAACTTCTGAGCTTTTGAAAGGAACCAACAGCAGCAATCATCTCTCCTTTCTGCCTGGGCTGGAGAGGCAGGTCACTCTCACCATGCTTAGGTAGTTCTAACAGACCCAGGTTTTCATTTTATATGCATTACAATGCATCCAGATAGAAAGAGTATGAGGATGTCTTGGGACTTCTTTTGGAAAACATCTCCCTAGCTGTTACTCTTTCCCGAAGAGCACACAAGACACATGGCAAACTCTGAAGTAATGAAAAGTGGGGACACAAATGAAAATTCCCGAAGTAGAACGTGTCAGTGTATTAATCTTTCTACTTAATCAGGTAACCTGCTTGTCAACATGACAAAAATTCAGGGGATATATTACACAGAATCACAGAATGTTAGGGATTGGAAGGGACCTCAAAAGATCATCTAGTCCAATCCCCCTGCCAGAGCAGGATTGCCTAGACCATGTCACACAGGAACGTGTCCAGGAGGGTTTTGAATGTCTCCAGAGAAGGAGACTCCACAACCTCTCTGGGCAGCCTGTTCCAGTGTTCAGTTACCCTCAGCGTAAAGGAGTTTTTTCTCATATTTATGTGGAACCTCCTGTGTTCCAGCTGACACCCATTGCCCCTTGTCCTGTCAAGGGATGTCACTGAGAAGAGCCTGGCTCCATCCTCATGACGCTTGCCCTTTACATATTTATAAACATTAATGAGGTCACCCCTCAGTCTCCTCTTCTCCAAGCTAAAGAGACTCAGCTCCCTCAGCCTCTCCTCATAAGGGAGATGTTCCACTCCCTTAATCATCTTCGTGGCTCTGCGCTGGACTCTCTCTAGCAGTTCCCTGTCCTTCTTGAACTGAGGGGCCCAGAACTGGACACAATATTCCAGATGCAGCCTCACCAGGGCAGAGTAGAGGGGGAGGAGAACCTCTCTTGACCTGCTAACCACACCCCTTCTAATACACCCCAAGATGCCATTGGCCTTCTTGGCCACAAGGGCACATTGCTGGCTCATGGTCATCCTGCTGTCCACTAGGACCCCCAGGTCCCTTTCCCCGACGCTGCTCTCCAACAGGTCTGTCCCCAACTTGTACTCATACATGGGGTTGTTCTTGCCCAGATGCAGGACTCTACACTTGCCCTTGTTATATTTCATTAAATTTCTCCCTGCCCAACTCTCCAGCCTGTCCAGGTCTCTCTGAATGGCAGCACAGCCTTCCGGTGTGTCAGCCACTCCTCCCAATTTGGTGTCATCAGCGAACTTGCTGACAGTGCACTCTATTCCCTCATCCAAGTCATTAATGAATATATTGAATAGTACTGGTCCCAGTACCGACCCTTGAGGGACTCCGCTAGACACAGGCCTCCAACTGGACTCTGTCCCATTGACCACCACTCTCTGGCTTCTTTCCTTCAGCCAGTTCACAATCCACCTCACTACCCGATCATCCAGACCACACTTCCTCAGTTTAGCTGCAAGGATGCTGTAGGAGACTGTGTCAAACGCTTTACTGAAATCGAGATAGACCACATCCACAGCTTTACCATCATCTATCCACCGGGTTACATCCTCATAAAAGGCTATCAAGTTGGTTAAGCATGACTTCCCCTTGGTGAAGCCATGCTGAGTGCCCCTAATGATCCCCCTATCCTTGATGTGCCTAGAGAGAGCACCAAGAACAAGTTGCTCCATCACCTTTCCGGGGATGGAGGTGAGGCTGACCGGTCTATAGTTACCCGGGTCCTCCTTCTTGCCCTTTTTGAAGACTGGAGTGACATTCGCTTTCCTCCAGTCCTCAGGCACCTCTCCCGTTCCCCATGACTTAGCAAAGATGATGGAGAGTGGCCTAGCAATGACTTCTGCCAGCTCCCTCAGCACCCACGGGTGCATCCCATCAGGGCCCATGGATTTATGGATGTCCAGATTGCTTAATTGGACCCTGACCCAGCCCTCATCAACCAAGACAGATTCCTCCTCTATCCTGACTTCTTCTGGGACATCAGGGGTCCAGGGCTCCTCAGGACAGCCTCCAGCAGTATAGACAGAGGCAAAGAAGGCATTCAGTAACTCCGTCTTCTTTTTATCCTCTGTCTCCAGGGCCCCCACCTCATTCATCAGTGGGCCTACATTGCCTCTAGTGTTGGCTTTACCTGCAATGTATTTGAAGAAGCCCTTTCTGTTGTCCTTGACCTCTCTTGCAAGGTTTAATTCCAAGGAGGCCTTAGCTTTCCTAGTTGCCTCCCTACATCCTCTGACAACAGACTTATATTCCTCCCAAGTGGCCAGCCCCTCCTTCCATGATCTGTACACTCTTTTCTTCCACTTGAGTTTGCCCAGCAGTTCCCTGTTTAACCATGCAGGTCTCCTGGTACCCTTTCTTGACTTCCTACCTGTTGGGATGCTCTGATCTTGAGCTCGGAAGAAGCAGTCCTTGAATGCTAACCAACTATCTTGGGCCCCCTTACCTTCTAGTACCCTGTCCATGGGATTTCCCCTAGCAATAGCTTGAAAAGGCCAAAGTTGGCCCTCCTGAAGTCCAGGGTTGTGATTTTGCTACATATTCTGTTCCTGCCACATGAGATCCTGAACGCCACCATCTCATGGTCACTACAACCAAGGCTGCCCTCAACCTTCACCGCTTCAACCAGACCCTCCTTGTTAGTGAGAATAAGATCCAGCAGCGCTCCTCTCCTAGTTGGCTCATCCACCATTTGCATCAGAAAGTTAGCATCAATGCACTGGAGGAACCTCCTGGACTGAGGATGGCTGGCTGAGTAGGCCTTCCAACAAATATCAGGGTAGTTGAAATCCCCCATGACAGCCAGGCCCTGCAATTGAGAGACTGCTCTCAGCTGCCTGTAGAAGGCCTCATCACCCTCCTCATCCTGATCCGGTGGCCTATAATAGACACCCACAACAGTATCACCCATGCCAGCCTGCCCCTTAATTCGTACCCTTATTCCGCCTGGACTTTAGCAAAGCATTTGGAACGATGTCACGTGGGAAACAATTAGTAGCCGCAAGAATTGTAAGCCAAATATGGAAGCAGCTAAAGCGGAAATGGCAAACGGGAAGTCATTGGCCTGGAGGGATTTTACTAGTGGCGTTCCTCAAAGAAAGGTCCTGGGACAAATTTAATGTAATTGTTTGGCACAGAGATATACGTATACTAATGAAACGTTCTGATTAAACAACTTGGGAGGCAATGTCAGTGCAAAAGAGTAGCTGGAACAGTAGCTATGCGACAAAATTTAACTGTGCTAAGTGCAACAGGGAATAATAACAAGAGTTTTTGCTATGAACCAAAAGCTTGTCAGCTGAAAACAACTAGGAGGAATTCTGAGACATATTAGTAGGATTGCCAGACTTCACATATGGGAATGCCTCCTTAGATCCTCACAGCGCCTTACAGGCTGCTGCAGCTAGTGGTGCTGTTGGCATCGTTGCTTTGATCCAGAGGCAGAGAGAGATAGGCAGGGAGCAGGCAGCAGAGGCCACAAAATCAGATAACCCATATTAAAAACACAAAGAAAATGCAGGGAGGAGTAACACCCCACAAGTTCTGAATGTCAGACATGGGATTTTGGACTGAACTATGAGAAATTCTTTGTTATATGGGATATGCAGCCAGCCTGTGTTAGCCACACACAGGATGACTCTAAAGAGGACGAGGGGAATGGAGCTCATTTCAGAGGAAGCTACAAGCAGACAGTGACGATTCTGTTACTAAGATTACCTGCTTTCCAGGCTTCAGAGGACTCCTAATGGTGCTGTTCAGCCAGTAATGGCACAAGTTAGAGTTCTTGTATGAACCTTCCTCTTATCTGTAGATGGGAAGAGATCTGGATCTAGAGATGACCTGTTACCCCACTGGCACCCCAAAAGTCACAGATAATAGACCAGCGAGCAAATGCTTCTGGTTAATATCCACAGTGGTTTCTCTTCATCCAGGGTGGAAGAATAAACACATTCCTAAACTGTGCCAGAGCCATGCAGTTCTGGGAGTGAATGGGTGGCTGAGGAGAAGGACTCCTCCTACAGGAATTTCTGCTGAAGCAATGGGAGTACCTTCCTCCTCTACCCTGATTGGTATTGCTGATATTCACTGTACTGAGTGACAGGAAGAAGTTGATAGCGAAGGAGGCACCTTTCCCTGTAACCTGGGTCCTGAAAGATACTTTTCAGCATGAGAACCCTTCCAACCCAAGTTGTTCTATGATTTCTGACCTCTCAAGGTAGGCTAGAGTGAAGGATAGTTGTATCATTTCTCCTTAGATGCTCTCTTCTCATGATAACCTCCTTGTCTTGACTAGGAACTTTCTTTAGAAATGTTTACCTCTGATCTGCTGGGAAGGAAATAGAAAAGAGGGAACGAGGTATCCCAATTTGCTCTGTGCACAGCAGAGCCTGTGAAGGCTGTATTTCAACAGATTTATGTCCTATGTCCCTCATGATCCTGCCCATTCAACTGCCCAGTAGGCCCTGTCTCCTTTTAATATCCACCACCCTACCTCCAAGATGTTCCTCCAGGGGTACAGGAGGAACACTCTTTTCCCTGCAGTATCTCCAGTTCTTCCTCACTTCCTTTTAACTGCCACCCAGATATACCTGCTCAGTACTTGTAGCTCTCTCAGAAGACTTTTAGCTACCTTTTTGGCATGCAAAGGTCAGAAGGGAGGAGCCATTGTTACAGAAGACAAGGGAAGTGGCACATCAAAATACTGAAAATTGCTGAGTCTCTGAAAATTGCTGAGGCACCTGGGCCAATAACAAAGGTGACCAATTTTCTGCTTTTTTTTGTGCAACTGTAGTACTGGGTTGCATTTCAACTTACATGTAGAAGTTTATACTCAAATTTGGAGATCTTCTAAAAAACCGTTAGTATTGTGAAAAGCAGGTGAGTTTTCTGTTTGACTCCCAAAATACAAAATTTCCATATCCGCAGCATAATATTTCAGCAGTATAAAGTCCTGGGAAATTTCAGAAGTTGTTTCCTCTTGGAAAAGATTCTTCAAAACATTTTAAGTGCTTGGAACCAAAATATCTGATTCCCACATAAAACCAGACCTATTTTTCCTAACCATAAAGAAAACTTCTCAGACAAGAACCTAAAATGTTTTCTAGAGTATCAAAAAGCCCCCACCCTTATATTTACCTTCATCATGCCTTGCAAGAAAGGGGAATGCTATTATTGCTATTTTACAGATGGAACTGAAGCTCAAAGGCTTACTTACCTGCTGCCAGACAAAAGCCTGGTGGAACAGGGAACTGACCACAAGTCCTAATTTCCAAGACTGTGTCTTAAGCACTGCACCATCTTTCTTGCAAGGCCCACACAATCCACACTATGCACAAATACACCTCAGATAATAGGCTAATATATGAAAATGAGACCTTTAATATGCTTTGACCTGCACTTTAGTTTTTGCTCTCTCCTGTTATACATTGTCCACGTGGAAACAGGGTATATTCTGCAGCACTTTCTCAGAAGCTGGAAAATAATTTCTTTCCACTAGCAAACACACTATTTGGGCTGTGTGGCACCACAGAAAAAGCCAATGCAGCTTTTCATTTACTGCTGTGTCTGCATGTTAACATAAAGAAGGTCAGTAGGAGTGTACACAGTTCTGAGAAAACGAGTAGTTAATTATTGCTAGACTGCAAGAAGGGAAAATGCACGATTTATTTTGGTTTACAAAACTGCAAATCAGGAGAACTGCTTCTTTTTCTGGACTGTTTTTTGTGGGAGGGTGTATGTACAGAAAAATTTGCAATGATTAGTTGAGTTTATTGAATGTGCTTTGAGTATTACAGAAAAAAAAAATTCTCGCTCACCAGTGGGAACAATCTCAATAAACGAAGTACAATGTTCAGCAAGAAAAATCCCATTTTTCTTGCCTGTGTGTATAACCTGGCAACTTGCCAATATCTTTTGCCATATTTACTCCTCCTGAAGCGTTTGTGCTTGAGCATTTCCTTGCATCATCAACAGTCTATAATGCTTGAAAACTAAACTGCATTTAGACCAAAATGCCAGGCTTGCTCTTGACAAGTTTTAATAATTTCAAAACAAGTCAGCATACAACAGCAGGCCCAAACTTTAGTGCCAGTTGGACACCCACAGGGCTATGGTCCCGGATGGGATTCACCCCAGAGTAATGAAGGATCTGGCAAATGAACTTGCCAAACCACTCTCTATTATCTACCGGCAGTCCTGGTTAACTGGAGAAGTTCCAGCTGACTGGAAATTAGCAAATGTAATGCCCATCTACAAGAAGGGTTGGAAGGATGATCCAGGGAACTATAGGCCTGTCAGCCTGACCTCGGTGCCAGGCAAGGTGATGGAACAGATCATCCTGAGTGCCATTACACAACACATGCAGGACAATCGGGGCATCGGGGCCAGCCAACATGGATTCATGAAAGGCAGGTCCTGCTCGACCAACCTGGTCTCCTTCTATGACAAAGTGACCCGCTTAGTAGATGAGGGCAGGGCTGTGGATGTAGTCTATCTAGACTTCAGTAAGGCATTCGACACTGTCTCCCACAGCATCCTCCTAGACAAACTGGCTGCCCGGGGCTTGGATGGGTGGACTCTTAAATGGGTTAAAAACTGGCTGGATGGCCGAGCCCAGAGAGTGGTGGTGAATGGGGCAAAGTCCAACTGGCAGCCGGTCACTAGTGGTGTCCCCCAGGGCTCAGTTCTGGGGCCGGTGCTGTTCAGTATCTTTATAGATGATCTAGACGTAGGGATTGAGTGCACCCTCAGCAAATTTGCAGATGACACCAAGCTGGGTGGCAGTGTCGATCTGCTGGAGGGTAGGAAGGTCCTACAGAGGGATCTGGACAGGTTAGATAGATGAGCCGAGACCAACGGCATGAGGTTCAACAAGAACAAGTGCCGGGTCTTACACTTCAGCCACAATAACCCCATGCAGCACTACAGGCTGGGGGAAGAGTGGTTAGAAAGCAGCCTGGCAGAAAGAGACCTGGGGGTGCTGATCGACAGCCGGCTAAACATGAGCCAGCAGTGTGCCCAGGTGGACAAGAAGGCCAGTGGCATCCTGGCCTCCATTAGGAACAGTGTAGCCAGCCAGTCTAGGGAAGTGATCGTCCCTCTGTACTGGGCACTGGTGAGGCCGCACCTTGAATACTGTGTCCAGTTCTGGGCCTCGCACTTCAAGAAAGATGTTGAGGTGTTGGAGCGAGTCTAGAGGAGGGCGACCAAGCTGGTGAAGGGTCTGGAGGGTCTGACCTACGAGGAACAGCTGAGGGAGCTGGGGTTGTTTAGCCTGGAGAAGAGGAGGCTCAGAGGTGACCTTATTGCAGTCTACAACTACCTGAAGGGAAGTTGTAGTGAAGTGGGAGTTGGCCTCTTCTCCCGGGCAACTAGCGATAGGACAAGAGGACATAGCCTCAAGCTTCACCAGGGGAGGTTCAGGTTGGACATTAGGAAGAATTTCTTTTCAGAAAGGGTTATTAGACATTGGAATGGGCTGCCCAGGGAGGTGGTGGAGTCACCATCTCTGCATGTGTTTAAGAAAAGACTGGACATGGCACTTAGTGCCATGGTCTAGTTGACAGGGTGGTGTCAGGGTAACGGTTGGACCCGATGATCCCTGAGGTCTCTTCCAACCTGGTTGATTCTGTGATTCTGTGATTCTGTTTCTGTTGGGATGTCAAAGTACCGTTTAAAACTTCTCCAGTCCTCCAAAGGCTGAAGTTATATTTGCTGTTTGTATTCCAGCTAGAATAAATAAGAAAAATGCATTCATATTACAGAATAGATATGATAACTGTTTTAAAAACATTCTTGTAAGACATTTTTATTAAGTGTTTTGTCCCAAACTTTCTCAGAACAATCAGAACAAGTGGACCAAAACTAGCAAATCAGTTCCTCTGCAAAAGGCAGACTAGTCCCTCCCAAGTACTAATAACTGTATAAAATTATGACTAATTATAAAACATCTAACTTCTTTGTGTGGTTGTGTTCAAAAACAATAGCTCTCACAAGCTACAAAAGTAGGAAAAACTCTTATTTCCAGAGCAAGATAAGGAAAGAGTCCTGGGGAGCACGATTTGCTATCCATCCAACTTCACCTGTTACTGGGTAGTTAGGAGAAGAGGCTTACGTCCAGTGCCCATGAGTAGAACAAAGCATTGTCACTAAGCCCAGAATGCCAGCTACAGAATTAGGACTTCCCAAGTGAGTCTTGGGCAAGTCTCCAGGCAACTGGCAAGTGCCAGAGCAATAATAGACAATTTCAGTGTAAATTCTGGACAATTATTGCAGTATGTTCCTTGTTGACTTAACAGTTTTATTTCATATTGGTTTCCAAGAACAGTAATTAGTTTTATCCAGGCAGAATACCAAAGGTTTGAAAAAGACATTCCCCGTCCTAACACTCTAAAGACATGGCCAATCAGTCCAATTTATTAGGTGGAACATAGCAAGTGAGAAGTGATGATCATTAAAACCAATGCACACCATTTTCAGAGTTTAGATTTCCTTCAGTAGTATTCAACAGATACGCACTGCTGCAAATTCTGTACAGGCAATTACAAAACTTACCAAGTTTATTTACATATCTTATTTTTGCACTGGAATGAACTAAAGATCATGACCAACAGACATGTACAGTTCTATAAATGCTAAATAATTGAGTTCATGTACTCAAAATGTTTTGCAACATTTAAGTAATATGAAGGCAAAAGGCTCAGCACCTGCCAGCACCAGCCACTGTTCTGAAACCATCTCACATTTTTCTGGGCAAGATCCAGACCCAGCAAATTGCTCAACTTCACAAAGTAAACGAGTAGCAGAGATTGTTTTATCTCCTAATTCCAAACTAAGTAATTTAATATCCTCTGTCACATCCTGAAAGAGTGGTTTAATAATTGTTTCACACTACCATGATGTGTTTTTTAAGCATTTGCAACACCAACTGACAGAAGCAGCAGTACTGAACAATTCCCAGTTTCTCCTAAAACTCTTTGTTTTGCAGCTAGTCAGTTATAGATGGACTATCTTCATTTAACCAATGCTGTATTTCTGCTGGAAAGGTATTTTAGAAGAAACAGCTTTGCTGAAACTGTCTGATGCATCAGTATGATGTTTTGTTCAAGAAAGCAAAAACCAAGGCTCCCTCATTTCTGCAGTCTCATTGAAGAAAGGTTGAAGTGATCTTTGTTCTTCAGTTTAATTGATTATTCTTTCCGTAGCAAACACTGAATTAGCTTTGTGACACTGTTGCGCTATGCTATGTAGTGAAACTTCTGTCAACATCCCTACAGTAAATATGTACACTCACTCTGGCTTCAGCCATCATGTGAAATCACCTGAGAACTCAAAAGAATCAAATAGGGTCACGTGTTCCCAGCAAGCAAACAAAAAAATACTGTAATGCTTACAGTGATAATAGGAGAGTAAAAAAAAAATATAAATTCAGAAGAGGAAATGTGTGTCTGAGTTGGAGGGTAATGATGACAACAGGTAGAAAAGGAATAGCAAGTAACAGAATGGCAGTTTGGAAAAGAACACTGTAAACATCGAGTCTTTCATCTGTCAACAAAACTGTGTGATGTCTGAAAAAATAACTAACATCTGCTCACTTTATAACTAACACTGCGCATATATTCTTCATAACATCCTGCAATAGTCTTTAAAATGTTGTGTCCCATAATGGAGTACTAAAAATAAATCAAGAAAAGAAGATAGTATATTCAAGTTAAATGTACATGCTACACCTTTAATCAACAACAATATTGGTTAGGCTACAGTCTATAACTACAGGTTGTAGACTGTTTCTTTTGAAATCTGAAAACACACAGTTTATTCAGAACCTGTTATTAAGAAAGACATCCAGTTTGGGTAAAGATTTTCAGTAGGGGCAATCCTTTATTCACCTGTTCTAATGATCACTATGCTCACCATGAAAAAGTGCTTTTTAAAAAATATTCGTTAAAGTATCTGCTTTTCCACCCCACATTTGGTGTTAACCTCCTGTACCAGGTGTACCTGTCAAGGTTTTGGCAGCAAGTAAGGTGGGCTGCAGGAGTTTCCCCATGCCAGCCACAGATAGTTCCAGCTGGCTCCGCAAAGGACCCACTGCAAGACACAGCTCAGCCCAGCAGCCAAGTGGGTGGCAGCTTTGTGAAAACATCAGACAAGCAGAGGAATGAAGGGAAAAAAAGTGAGGAACAGCAGTATGAACACCAAAGTCAGAAAAGAAGAAGGGGGAGGAGATGCTCCAGGCACCGGAGCAGATATTCCCCTGCAGCTCGTGGAGAAGACCATGTTGGAGCAGATATCCTCACTGCGACCTGGGGAGGAGTCCACACCGAAGCAGCTGGGTATTTCCAAAGGGAACTGCAGCTCATGAAGAGCCCATATAGGAACAGGGGAGAAGTGTGAGGAGAAAGGAGCAGAAGAACTGTTACAAACTGACCGTAACCCCCCATCCGCCGCTGAGGGGACTGGGGGGAGGAATAAAGGACTCAGGAGTGAAGTCGATCCTGGAAAAAGGGAGGCAGTGGGAAGGTGTCATGTTTTTTGTTTCTCACTATCCAAATCTATTTTAATTGGCAACAAACAACATTAATTTTCTGCAAGTTGAGTCTGCTTTGCCTGCAACAGTAACTGGTAAGCAATTTCCCTGTGTTTATCCAGACCCACGAGCTCTGTCGTCCTATTTCCTCCCGGTTCTGTTGAGGAGCGGGAACGAGAGAGTGGCTGGGTGGGCACCTGGGCAGCTTGCCAAGGTTAACCAACCACAACTACTTGTACAACAAATGAAAAAAATACACATTGGTTTACAAGGAAGAAATTTTAATGTACAAATTTACACTCACCATGTTATATTGTCTGCACTGATCTCTCTCAGTATATACTTCTATCATATTTTCATACTAAACCCACAAAAAAGTAATTCTCAAAACAGGGAGGAAACTGCAGCGGTCTGCATGATTTATTCTATTCATAATTTATTCTACAAGTGTTTACAGGTAAACCACAAAAATTAATTCCTCTTCCCTTTTCTCAAGGAAATAAATATGTCACTTCTAAACTCAAGAATCATTCGGCTCTCTAACAACCTGTTCACTATGCCCCAGCATCCTCTGCCAAAACTAGCATGTTTTTATCTCTTGGGATTCCAACCAGTAGCGTCTGTTGCTCTTCACGTGCCCACATAGCATATTCAGAATTCTTCTCCAGCGACACCCAAAGACACACTTCAGTGAAAGAAGAAACAGCTGAAGATGTCCATCTTCAGTTTTGCCTTGCAATACACCCAGCCGCCAACATTACTTTCTTCCAAATGGATCAGACCACACTTTTAACCCTACAAATCAAATATGAGAATACCAGCAGTTCATAACTAGACGGTTGGAGAAAAAAAAAATTGGTCGGCTACTCCAGCTTTGTGTACGAAACAATGAAAGAACCTAATAATTTCTGCATTGAACTCACAATTCTACTTAGCTTGCAAAAATATTTAGGAAAGACAACCTCATCTTGATCTTAAGCTTCAGCTAATGGAAAAGTCTATCACACCCATAGGTAAGGTGTTCTAATATCATTGGAACAACTATCTAGAATTGCACCTTGCACTTGAATTTGTCTAGATTTCACTTTCAACTAGCAGATCTCATAACTTCTCATCAGCAGCTAAATTTAGATGAAAAACTTATACTGAGGAGAACTGGTCATCAAGTAGCTGCATCTTGGATAAATGAGCCAGTCCTCTTTAATGTTCAATTAAAAAGGCAGGTTTACCAAACTTCTATTTCACAATACCCTTCCTACTCCTCTTCAGCATTTCACCACTTTCCTGGAAAGTTAATTCCTGCACTGATGATTTAATTGATATGTGTAGTGAAGACATGGCATTAATTCTCTTTGGTTTTCCCCTGCTGCTGATGTTAGGCTTTTCTAAAAATAGGAATAAGTCACCCTTTAACATACTCCAATATTAAGTGTTTCATCAAGACAAGCACTCTCATGTCTTTAAATGAGAAGTGCCAACCTTGCATAATGAATAACCAGTTCCATTACCCACGAAACAATGAACTATGAAGGATGGTCTGCCACACTTTAATTTTTATCCCCCCATATGCTTTTCTACACCTTCTACTGGCAATAGCAGGGATCAAAAAGCTATTAGCACTGCATTCCAAATTTTCCTTTATGTGTAGTGGATTTCTGCCTTACCTCTCCACCCATGAGACTGGAAGGTACTGACAGAGTGCTAATAAACTGTGTTTCAGCTAAGTTGTAAAGCAATATTCCACAAAACCAGGCTGCAGTAGTGTATTTTTTACAGCTAGAGCTCAGCCCACCCATGGTTCTTGTTTGCTCTGAGCTGGTTCAGAAGTTAATTTCTGATGTGCAAACTGGCATCTATTTAAGTGTGAAAACAACAGAATCTCTACAACTTACTTGGCCAGTTAAGTAAATTTAAAACCAGTTTTATTAAATCCATAATTTTCAAGTGAAGAATTAGCCTGAATTTTCATGGTAAGTTTATTATATATGTATGATTTAAATCCATATAAATATTCAGGCCTTACTTCAAGATGATCTTTAAAACAATCAATGCAAACACATGAATCAAGAATACCTGCAGGCTGAATATCCTCTTGAACAATACCAGCTCTGTTTATTGACTGTTCTTTCTCTGGAAAACAGAACAGAAAGGACACTACTAAAAAAAAAGAAAATACCAGACATCTGGACTTCACCCAATAAAACAATATTGAAACTTTTATTCATTCTGGATGCTACATGGTAAAATTCTGGTGAGTATCCACCTACACAATTCGAATGTAGTATTCACACTTCACTGAGAAACTAACAGCTAGTCTGTTTTGAGAAATTATAAACAACAAGATAATAATCTTAAAGTAATGACTACTGTTTAATAAAAGATGCCAAAATACCTGCCATGATCCCATCACTTAAGGAATGACTAGTACTTTTAGGAGCTATCACTCATATGCTCAACATAGAACTCTTCTTTATTCTTTCCATTTTCAGGCCCTGAAAGATCTTGTATCTTATCACAACTAGATTTCATGACAGCATCTACAAAATTAGTGCTTGTAAACTTTGTAAAGTTAAGTATTGAAGGGATATCTTCCACACAACACACCCGTCTCAGGCTTTTCTTTTTTGTTTGAAAGATTCAGCCGCTTCCAAGAAATGGACAAAACTATATAATTTCCCCTTATTAAATGCGCCCCCCCCCACCCCCGCTCTTTTTCCCTTCCAGTTAAGCGCTTTACCACTGCAGTCCTTCAAAGTAAGACGTCAAAGTTCAACTGAATTAGCCTTTTGCCCATATCATTGAACTTTTTAAGCCTTTAAAAAATTGTAGGGTGCACATTCTCAGGGGAATCTCAGAACTAAACTCACCTTAAAACGGACAAATTTCAGCATCCTATCCCACTGAGAATGCACATACACGTTATTAGGCTGTCTAGGTACAAGCCTAATGCTACCGGAGACCAGCAAGCATATCACAATAATTGATGCTACTTGAAAGGGGGCAGGCACTAGAGGCAGATCCAGCTTCTCCAGTTCTGTTCACTGAGCATGGTGATTGCCATTCCATCCTTTTTAGCAGACAAAAATCTCAGGGAACTGTCTGATTTAAAACGAAAGGCACAAAACAAAACCCAGACAGAGAAAACAGAATAAATTAGGACAAGGAATCAGACTTATTCTAGGACACGGAGGAGAAAGATATGTAGTCTTAGGTGGAGACTAAGATTGGAAGAGAAGCAGAGACCAAAATGGGCATCAGTCTGAGAGGTCTGGGAACACATCTGAGGTGAACAGAAAGAGCTGTTAACTGGTCACGCAAAGAAATGAGCACAGAGAAGTAACAGATGAGAAATATGGAGATAGGACATGGAACAGTCAATAGGAAGACTGGGCTGGGGCCTAGAAATAACCTAGGAAACATGTAAGCCAAAAAAACGACAATGAGGAAGAGCCAGTCTTGATAGAGGACAGCCACCTCACAGGATGGGGAAGAAGCCAAGTCACACAGTTCAGCAAAATCACAAAATCTACTGTGAAAATGCCCAATACCAATCCAAAGAACAGCTGTCAACCCACCGTTTTAATTAATCCAACTGGATGAGGTCTGTGCTGAAGAACTCAAAATTTCAACACTGCCAGTAAACTATGTGTTTCGTATGAGGAAACAGTCTTTTTTAAAGCCAGTTACAGACCAGAAAATATTAGAAACGTGAAGGCCACAAACTTAGGTACTAAAAACCTATAAAATGATAGCACTTCTCTATGAAATTAAGTCAACCCCCTGTGTGCACAATTTAAGGTACATATTAAAAATCTGATTACATACAGTTTTTTCCAAGTATCTTCCATTTTATCTGTTAAACTACTAGGAACTCCTCTGAAGATGTGTGCGAATTGTGCAGAAAACTTTCTTCCTGAATGTATTGTACCTCATTTGTGTAGAATTTGGGAGATACACAAGAAAAACAATATTGAAGAAAGAAAAGATAGCCCTTCATGTTTACATAACTGAATGTCACTCCAGAGAATCAAAATCCATTCTTGACTTTTGCAGGATTACTTTGTGATGTTAACCCAAATGTCTGACTTCAGATCCAGTGTCCCAAAATACAGAAATACCGAGTATTCATCCATAGCTCAAGCCACTGAGGGGTAGAATCAGGTATTGAACAGCAAGTTTAAGCACTTGCTAACTGCGCATCGCCCATTTTATGTGCTAAATGGAGATTAAAAAAAAATCCCTGACCTGCTGGGTAACATTTGCTCGTCTAATTCACAAGTACAAAAGCGGACATTGTCCACCAGTTTTGTTCTTTCCTTAATGCCGAATCACACTTCTAATATTATATTTTCAGAAAGTGCTCCATAAGCAAAAATTAGTTAAGAATAAGGTTTTTAAATGGGAACACAGAGTAGAAAACTTATCTTTGTGGGCAGTTTCCAACTTCACAAACATAGCTTCCTTAAATAAAAACTTCCTTGCAAGTTAAAGTTTACTTCAGCTTTGATGCAAGGCTAAAGTCCCTCCAAGAAGAGCAGTAAGTTTGTTCCTTTTTTCCCCTAAGAATCTCTTCAGTTGTCTCAGCAGATTAACCACATGCATCTTCAGGTTATCGCCAACAGCTTGCTTAGCTTCACAAAAGTTAAAGCAAGGGGATGAGGCTGGTTACATCAGAACTTTTCCTCGCTTCCTTCAGCAGTAGTTAACGGAAGTTCAGGAGTAACAGGTGCCGCCCCTACCACTGCCGTGGCACGGAGTGCCTGCCTGGAGCCGCTGAGGCTTCACACTCGAAGGAAGCATCAGGTGCCTTCAAGTGCTTGAGAGCTCCCCGGTTACAGCCAGTTGTGGGCTTTGGCAGGTTTTCTGTGTTTCTGGCAGGGAAGTGGGGTTTTCCTCAGCAGTCAGTTTCAGAGAAAACTCTGAAGACGGATACCAGCTCTAGCAAATCATCACAATCGGTAAAGAATCTGTCACCATGTTTTAGGTTAAACTTTTCAGTTGTGGCTGGAAAACATAACTTGAACATCTTATGGAATCATAGAATGGTTTGGGTTGGACAGGACCTGTACAGGTCATCTAGCCCAACCCCCCTGCAGTGAGCAGGGACATCTTCAAGTAGATCAGGTTGCGCAGAGCCCTGTCCAACCTGACCTTGAATGTTTCCAGGGACGGGGCACCTACCACCTCTCTGGGCAACCTGTGCCAGTGTTTCACCACCCTCATTGTAAAAAATTTCTTCCTTATACCTAGTCTAAGTCCACCCTCTTTTAGTTTAAAGCCATTACCCCTTGTCCTATCACAACAGGCCATACTAAGAAGTCTATCCCCATCTTTCTTCTAAGCCCCCTTTAAGTACTGGAAGGCCGCAATAAAGTCTCCCCAGAGCCTTCTCTTCTCCCGGCTGAACAACCCCAACGCTCTCAGCCTCTCCTCGTACAAGAGGTGCTCCAGCCCTCGGATCATAACTTCAACTGCATTCAAATCCTCCTAATCCCTTCAGGTAACAGCTAACGGGTGTTCTTAATCACATGCTGGCCAGTAACTTGAAACACGAGTACTATGAGTTTTGGTTTTTTGGTTTCTTTAAAGTATCTCTCAGGCGAGCAGAAAGCCTCTCGGGAGGTACTCACCCCGCGGCAGCCCCCAGCACACCCTCAGCCCGGGCACGGCGGCGCTCTCGCCCCCGCAGCCCGGCCGGGTCACAAACCCGCTCGCAGCCGGGCCCAGGCCCACTCCCCGCCTCGCCCCCCGCGCAGGGACTTACTGTACTCCTCCGGCAGCAGCAGCGGCCGGAAGTAGATGGGGTAAAAGGCCGCCCCCACCACGGCCACGAAGCCGCCGAAGATGCCGAGCGTGCGGAACAGCCCCGCCATCGTCCGGCTGCCCCCACCCGGAAGCGATGAGGCTCCCGCTTCCGGGGCACACCGGAAGCTGGGTGAGGGGGCACCCGCGGGGTCAGCGCCCTCCGGCCTAGCCCGGCAGGAGCGGCGCGGTGGCAGGTAGCGCCCCCGCGCGGGCCGGCGGGGCACATCCCGGTGCTTGTGCCCCCCCGGCGAGGCGGGTACCGTCCCGTTACGGACCGGTCGCGCTTCGCTGTGTCACCCCTGGCCAGGCGAACGGAGGCACCTCCCGGGCAGCCCCGGCCCCCGCCGCGCCGCACACGGCAACTCTGAGGAGGCCATCCCCCGCCCGCCGGCCGCGCCGGCAGGGCAGGGCCCGGACGGGCAGCGCAGAGCTGAGCCGTGAGGGTGGGGACGAGGGCGGGGGAGGCCATCGCGGAGCCCCCGAGCCGCGCTGCCGCCGGGACAGAGAACGCGGTCCG